>NW_015657493.1:56362-86875 GCF_001515625.1 Sinocyclocheilus rhinocerous
ATGGTCAAATAGTCTCCGAATTCATAAACTCATTCACTCCGGAGAAAAGCCATTTAAGTGTGATCAGTGCGATAAGAGTTTTTTTCTGAAAAAAGACCTAAAGGCCCACATGAAAACTCACACTAAAGAGAAGCCTTACTTGTGTTCTGTTTGTGGGAAGAGTTTTGCATGGCTGATACGTTTTAAAGACCATCTAAAAATCCACGCTGGTGTGAAAGACTATTTGTGCAAAGATTGTGGTAAAGCCTTTACTGCAGCCACTCAGCTGAAAGTGCACCGCAGGATCCATACTGGAGAAAAACCTTACAAGTGCTCGCATTGTGAGAAGAGTTTCAAACAGTCAGGAGCCCTAAAAGACCACGAGAGAATCCACACTGGAGAGAAACCATTCCAGTGCCTTCCGTGCGGCAGGAGATTCACACACTCCAAAACTGCACAGATGCACAGAAAGAAGCATTGTCCCAAATTAAAGTCAGTATGACTGGAGAAACAAGAGCTTAAGAGCTCAACAGTTCACGAGTGCTGAGTTATTGCCCTTGTTTTACTCCGTTTGGGATTCGAAATGTGAAAAATGTTCAAACACACCTTACTGAGCCTGCAGTCTTTCATATAATATAAATGACATGTAGTAAAGTTACAAATCTTCATTATTATATGATTGTTCATACACTTGTATTACTGTAATTGTTTCTTAGAATTCAGTGCTGCTGCTGAAAAGGAACAAAATGAGATCCAGTTAAATGAGATTCTGTTAAAACATTCACTTGTAGAGATGGACTTTTATTAAAACAAATATTCCAACGTGAGCGCTGCACCCGAGTCATTCTTACATGCAAATTTGAAGCTCAATGGCTTTATATCAGTGCAACCCTGAAGGGAACTATCTTCAGAAATGTTTTCTTTTGGCATTTTCTTTTCTTGTCACTTACTATCACTGAGTGAATTTACTAATTTACTTTCAAAATTACTACACTAATAACACGGGCTATAGTTATATTCAAAAGTATAATAATAATATTAATAAGTAAGAACACCCAGAAATAAAAATTTAGACATGAAATAATTATTCCTTCCCTACTGATGTACCTTGTATAAATTCTATAGAATAATACAATGTCTTGTGTTGATGAAGATTTACCATTCAGTAAATGTTAGAGAAACAAAAAAGGAATCTGAGCAGATCGGCATATTTAAGGGACGAGTCTCTTTCACCCAAAATTAACTGCAATAATTTCTGCTGTATAAACTGATAAATGACTTGATGTCCTTTTCACTAACATGTTAATTCAGCTCAGTTTATGCCCATTGTAGGGGTTTTTAACAAGCCTCCAGTGAATGAAAGAATGTCAAAAAACTGTAAAGTAAAACTCTGGTTACTAGGGTTGCAAAGGGGTGAAAAATGTCCGGAAACTTTTCAAAAATCCCTGGAATATTCCAAAAAATCATGGAAAGTTTCCAAAATTTCTGGAATATTTCTGAAATATACTGGAGATTTTCCACCTTTTTGCAACCCTACTGGTTACTAATGTAACCTTGGCTCCCTGAGATGACAGGAACGAGCATTGCATTTACCACCAGCCTATCTGACACAAAGATATCTCCAACAGAGACTCTACTGGACAAAGCTCAAGAGGAGGCCATTCCCCTGGCATTCATTACCCAGTGAGATCATCTCTGCTTCATAACTTCATAGCAGCCCCATAAAGCAACCTCTAAAGCACACAGAGAGCTACTCTGATTGCTGAAACCGACTAGAGCATTCTATATATACCTTAAGAGCAGTGCTTCTGGTTATAATAAGAAATATTCCAATTTTCGGGTTGCCATTAACTCCTGTGAAGCTGTAAAGTATATCATCATGCGCATGAATAAAACTTGTATTGTGAGCTTGCAGAATGCAAACTATTATTGAGTGTAATATATTTATATTGAATCTTTTCAATACTGACATGTGAAATGCATTTGTCAGAAGCTTTGGTCTTCTTTAAAAAAACAAATATAATAACAAAATCAAAGTTTCACATTATCAGAGGAATTAATTTCTACTGAAAGTATTTTAAACTTCTATTTGTACATCTGTGAAGGAAACTGGTGCTTCTTCTTCCTGCGTCTCGTGTCCCGAAGCTTACAAGTAAGACTGAAGAAAGGTAAGGTCTTCCTATCTTTTACTTTTTGTTTTAATTAATTTCAGGAGTGAAATAACAACCCTTTTTTAAACAGGATGACATTTCTACAGTGGGACATTAGGTCAGACGGGCTAGAGTGCCAAAGATCATTTAGATTAACTATCTATTCACTGCAAACTATTGCCACATCAACATAAAATCAACTGACATGACTGGAGTGTTTTAAAGCGGCAGCGCATATCATTTTACAAAAGCCATGTATAGCTAATTTATATGTTCATATGAAACTATTGAACATCTGAAAGCTTTCATGAATGGTATCTTCATGATCTCTGTAGGAAAATCCGCAAAATAAAATATATATTTGATATTTCTCCCATCAGCTAAAATGGAAGTTTCAGCTGTATTGAGCCGGTTTCAGATAAAATAAATAAATTAAGGACTTATTTTATGTTGCCCTTTCCTGTTTCTAGGTCTGAGAAAGATCGGTATAGAGGATCCTGTTGTGTTTTTGATCTCTAGCTTTGAGCTCGGCAAGTATGATTTAAATCTGCTGCAGGAGAGAATGGAGCAAGAGCTTCCACAGCATAAGAGACGTGTGCTGATGTTGGCTTTGCCGAATATCACACTCAAGATCAATGAGACAAAGAAAGCTCTAGTTATATTGAATCTTTTCAATACTGACATGTGAAATGCATTTGTCAGAAGCTTTGGTCTTCTTTAAAAAAACAAATATAATAACAAAATCAAAGTTTCACATTATCAGAGGAATTAATTTCTACTGAAAGTATTTTAAACTTCTATTTGTACATCTGTGAAGGAAACTGGTGCTTCTTCTTCCTGCGTCTCGTGTCCCGAAGCTTACAAGTAAGACTGAAGAAAGGTAAGGTCTTCCTATCTTTTACTTTTTGTTTTAATTAATTTCAGGAGTGAAATAACAACCCTTTTTTAAACAGGATGACATTTCTACAGTGGGACATTAGGTCAGACGGGCTAGAGTGCCAAAGATCATTTAGATTAACTATCTATTCACTGCAAACTATTGCCACATCAACATAAAATCAACTGACATGACTGGAGTGTTTTAAAGCGGCAGCGCATATCATTTTACAAAAGCCATGTATAGCTAATTTATATGTTCATATGAAACTATTGAACATCTGAAAGCTTTCATGAATGGTATCTTCATGATCTCTGTAGGAAAATCCGCAAAATAAAATATATATTTGATATTTCTCCCATCAGCTAAAATGGAAGTTTCAGCTGTATTGAGCCGGTTTCAGATAAAATAAATAAATTAAGGACTTATTTTATGTTGCCCTTTCCTGTTTCTAGGTCTGAGAAAGATCGGTATAGAGGATCCTGTTGTGTTTTTGATCTCTAGCTTTGAGCTCGGCAAGTATGATTTAAATCTGCTGCAGGAGAGAATGGAGCAAGAGCTTCCACCCACAGCATAACGTGTGCTGATGTTGGCTTTGCCGAATATCACACTCAAGATCAATGAGACAAAGAAGAAAGCTCTAGAGGAAAACATTGGAAGAGTGGCAGGAGGAATGTCTTTTCTGACCGTCTCAAGTGTGCTAAAGAAAGCTCTGAATGGCATCGCTGATGATGCTAGGAATATTATTGTAAATATTGAAGTGTAAATGTAAAATTGACAAGAATATTCAACAGCATTTATAACTAATTGCTTTTGCAATATTTATAGACAAAAGCATTTTTCACAATTAATACAAAATAAACGATGAGTCTTTATGATATGTGACCCTGGAGCACAAAAGCAGTGTTAAGTCGCTGGGGTATATTTGTAGCAATAGCCAACAATACATTGTATGGGTCACAATTATAGATTTTTTGCTGTATCTCGGCCAAATATTGTCCTATCCTAACAAACCATACATCAGTGGAAAGATTATTATTCAGCTTTCAGATCATGTATTAATCTCAATTTTGAAAAACTGACCCTTATGACTGGTTTTGTGCTCCAGGGTCACATATAGATTTATATTCACATTTACTTGTTTAATTAGTTGCACATTAGTAAATAATCTGAAGCATTTTACAGTTGCAGAAAAATACAAATTAATTTAGGAAGATTTTATTGAATGATAATAGTTTTGTTTGGATAATTAACTTGTGTTACTTTTGTTGCAAATGTATATTTGCTCAAAATGTGTGCTTATTTCCACTATTTTATGTCTTTCTAACTTTATAGTGTGGTTTTGGCCCTCTCTTGATGAATTACACTGAATCTTGATACATGATGCATTAAAACATTGATCACTTTGTGATGAGTGTTATATTTATGTCTAAATGTGCTGTATAGGGAAACATTTTTATGTTGATTTCAGTTTGATGCCATTTAAGGAAGTGAGGTATGGAGCGATACACCTACTCATGTTTCGTTTTGAGTAAAATAAAGGTCACAGCAGCAGGTTGCATTTGCACGTTTGCATGTTGCACATAGTCCCCAACACTGTGAAACAATAGCATGTGCAAGGCTTACAACGCAAAGAAAACTCCTCTCCAAACTGCTGTTCTTCATAATTTAATTCATACACAAAACACATTTGAGCCAACCAGACTGGTTTAGTTTATAAACCTAGTCATACACATATCAGGATTTATAAACTAAAAACAGTCATAGAAAGTATTCTACTCGTTATATTAAACTTTAAATATGAAGATACATTTCTAGCTCTGACTGATTATAAATCGTAATTTTGACTGATTTTTAACTGTAATCAATTCAACATATATTTAGACTGTAGATATTGCTATATTAACTATGCAACTTTATTGCAATGTTGCTGATATATGTACACTGAATAAAGAGCAATCATGCTTCCATGGACAGCAAACCATAGAATATCAAGCACTTTCCCCAAAATAAACTTTTTTCCTTTATTGAAAAGGGGGAAAAAATCCCTCTTTGTTTATTTTCTCTGGATCATGGTTTCTACACTGGTTTTAACTATTTTCATTTTTACCAAACAGTGCTGTAATCCTGTCTAGCAAGTCTCTTACCCCCATTAAGGTGTTGAAAAATGTTTGCCTTTTCAGAGTAACTTCAATCCTGGGTGTCTACAATCGCTTTAGAGTTGTTTGAGAAGGTGTCTGTGTTTGACAAATGTCCCGACACTCTTTATTCATGACTTACTAGACTGCTTTTCATTAACAACAAGTTACAGAACCGGTTTGAAACAAGAACATCCTCTTGACAAGTAAGATGTCAAAACTCTGATGTTCAGATATAATGAGGCTTCAAAGGTCCTTTCAGTGTTTCCTTACAAGAAACAAAAAAGAACGTCGTTGCAGCACTGAATAAACATACCATGCTATTTTAAGCTTCTGTGAATGCAGATATACCCAATAGTGTCCAAAACTGTAAAGTTAAATAATGTGGTTAAATTAAACTCTAAAATATTCAAAATATAAATATATAAATTGTTTCTTTTAAAAAAAGTCACTAAAGGCTAAAGGGGTGATTTGCCTTCTGGAAAAATGTCTTACTCGGATCAAACCTTTCATTTTCAACTAAATGTTTTTTTTCATTTGTAATTATCAAGGACTAAGGCATTTTTCTGATTGTTGTTGTTTGTTATATATGCCATGTGATCTCATGAATATTTGCATGTGTATTGCATGAAGTATGGCTCAACGACACACTTTCTATAGACCATTTACTTAATTTAAAATGGTCAAATTTTGCTGTTATCTGTGACTTTTGGTGCCATATTGAACTCTTTTAAAGGGATTACATGATTTGGCAATGATATAAAATATGCTGGCTTTGCTGAATATCATAGCTTAGTGGGGAAAAAATCTAGAAACCAATATTGTAAGAGTAGCCTTCCTGTTTGTTTGTGTGGCTTCAGTTTCAGTTGCTGGTCTTTTATTTGTTGTGACAAAAATCTACATGCACAGCCACAGACAGAACCAGAATCTTCTCAGTACATATACACTGCCATAAAAAAGGGTGTTAATGCACAGATATGAACAAAATCTCTCGCTATGGTGATTCATAGCAGTGAACGTGAAAGCATACCTTGGGTGGATCTCGATGCTATTGTTTTGCATAAAGTAGAAAAGTTTAGTTCCGGGCGTCAGGCTTCACTTCAGATCATATGCTGTCAGGGTCTTCCTGCTGCTCAGAAGAATTTGGTAAGAAATATACAAGCTAATTGCCTCCTTTGCAATGTATTTTTACTGTTTCACTGATCTTCTAAATGTTTAAAGAACTTTTAAAAAATTCTTGACAGGAATATCTTGTAAAATGAGGTTTATCTGGGATATCCTCATTTTTGTATTTTGCTACCTCACGTTTAGTGTAAATTTCTTTATATAAAGTCGTCTTCAATGTTGTAATGTAAAATGCTTTTTAGAAGCTTTTTCTAACATTAAAATGCATTGAATTAAAATGCACTGATTGAATGTACTTCAAACTTTTCTTTGAACAGCAGTGCATTTCACATCTGTGAAGGAAGCAACAGCACTTGTCTTCTCTGTCTAATAATTCTTCCTGCATCTCGTGCTCTGAAACATAAAGGTGAGATTGAAAACATGTAAGAGTCAGTTTTCAGATCATACCAATTCATTGCTTTATTTTTGCATTTGCATTTAAGACGTACATTTCGGATTGATGTCTACATGTTTGCTTTGTAGAAGCACAATACCCCTTGATGTTTCCAGGACAAATCATTTTACGAAACTTGAAAAATTTAATGATTTATATTTTCATATTAAAGTATTGAAAATACAGTATGAAAGAATCATGTCTTGATAGGCTCTATAAGGGAAAATGCTGAGATCTGCAAAATAACCTTCATGATAAAAGACTGTTTAGTTGTTGGTCCATTTGACGTCCCAACACAGAAAACAGTTTCTAAAGTAGCCTTAGTTCCCTGAGATAATGTGAACGAGCGTTGTGGAGAAACTTCTGTTTACTCAGAATACTGAAGCTTGATTTGTTCTTTTTGGAAATGTAAGCTGTTCTTGCAGCTCGCTGTTTTAAATTAAAGGATTTGGACGATGACTGGTGATCTTTTATATGCTAATGGCATTACTTAAGGGTCGTTAACAAGGCAGAGAACTGAAACCATTCAGTTGCGCGCAAGTTCAAAATCATTTGCGATTCATAGATTTCACATCTGAAAGAGATGCGTACGTGCGCTTTCTGTGCGTAAGTTCATTCTATGAATCACACATATACATATTTGAGAGATGATCGTAAGAGGAAATTTAGGATGGTTTCTGCGCAACATTTTATAAACGAGGCCCCAGCTGCATGAGCTCATAAGGGCACAATAGGCCTCGAAAACGAGACCCAGGTCACAAGGCCAGGGTCTACATCAAGAAAACCCTTTCCACTCACAGAAGGATTAGGGCAATTAGGCAGACAAGGTTATAAGATAAGGTTATAAAACCTAGTGAAGGTAGATGGTGAAGACATGCCGGCTGCTGCACAGATATCTTCAATTGAGACTCCACTGGGACAAGCCCAGGAGGAGGCCTTTCCTTTGGTGGAGTGGGCCCTCACTCCAGTAGGACACTGTATGTCCACCGAGGTGTAAACCAGGGCTATGGCATCAACTATCCAACAGGATAGTCTCTTCTTCATAACTGGAACCCCTTTAGAGCAGCCTCCAAGCATACAAAGAGCTGCTCAGATTGGCAAAAGTGGCTAGAGCACTCTACATAAACTTTAAGAGCCCGGACCAGGTAGAGTAGATTTGGACCCTGCTCATCCTCTGAGTTAGGAAGAGCTAGAAAGATGATAACCTGTGCTCTGAACGGAGTGGACCTCAAAAGGGCTTGAGGATTGTAGAAAAGTATGAGGACGAGTCGGATTCGATCTCTGAGCTCCCCCCAGGAACTTAACGACATACGTCATTTTGCTGACTGATTATCCAGCTATAGTATGATTCGCTCCTTTTCCAGCAGCTCCTGTAAAAATGTTAGCATGGATGATACATCACAGGATGACGGGTCCTTGCTCCACGCTGCACACTGGTCAGAGAACACAGACCACTTAAGGACATAGAGGTGTCTCGTAGATGGGGCTTTAGCCTCCAAAATTGTGCTTGTTAGCTTTAAAGACTCCCGTTGAGGGACCAAACATGAAGGCTCCACAGCTCAGGCTGGGGATGCCAAATCATGCCTCTCGCTTGGGAGAGGAGGGCCTTCTTCGACTGAATTGGCCAGGGGGCTGCCGACAGCAGCTGAATTAACTCTGGGAACCATGTCTGGTTCCTCCAGAGTGAGGCCACCAGGAAGACAAAGCATTCAACTTCGCTGACTCATCTGATGACCTAAGGAAGCAGGGCAATCGTAGGGAATGCACACAGGCAAGTGCTGGGCCACTCATGGGACAGAGCATCTCCTTCCTCTCAAGAAATATATTGGGCAGTGAGAGTTGTCTTCTGAGGCGAAGAGGTCCACCTCTGGCCTCCCAAAGACATTCCATATCATCTGAGCCGCCTGGGGGTGTACTCACCTAACATGTCCACTCCTTGGTTCAGCCTGTGAACTACCCTCAGTGAGTGCAGGTTGTACTGTGCCCATAAAAGAAGGCATCTTGCCACCCTGTAGAGGGACCATGACCTGAGACCGCCTTGGTGATTTATAAAGGCTACCACCATCCTGTTGTCTGAACGGACAAGGATGTGGTGCCCCCTTAAGGCTGGCAGAAAGGTTTTTAGGTTGAGAAAAACTGCCATCATTTCGAGACAGTTGATGTGTAGGCGTTGCTCCAGGCTGGACCAGGAGCTGAATGCCGGTCTGCCCTCGCACAACCCGAGTTGGAGGCATCTGTTATGACCACCTTCCTTCTGGAGGACAATCCCAATCGAACGCTTGTCTGATACAGATGAGGTAAGTCACCTTGAGTGGGTCAATTTGAGGTGATGGCATCCCAGGTGCCAAGCATGGGACGGTACACGGGCTTTAAGCCAAAAATAATGGGGCCGGATGTGAAGCAGTCCCAGTGGAATCATTGAGTGTGCAGGGCCAGAGACAGTCCAAACAGCAGGACTGTATATTGATAAGCCATCCTTGAACAGGAATCTCAAGAATGGTCTGTGATGAGATGCTGTCTGGATGTGAAAGTATGCATCTTTCAGATCCAGTGATAAAAACAAACCCCCTGGGCATATTTGCACAAAGATCTGCTTCAAAGTCAACACCCTGAATGGGTGTCTCATTAGGGCATGGTTCAGGTGTCTGAGATCGAGGATGGGCTTGAGCCCACTAAATGGGGCCGGATGTGAAGCAGTCCCAGTGGAATCATTGAGTGCGCAGGGCCAGAGACAGTCCGAAAGGCAGGACTGTATATTGATAAGCCATCCTTGAACAGGAATCTCAAGAATGGTCTGTGATGAGATGCTGTCTGGATGTGAAAGTATGCATCTTTCAGATCCAGTGATAAAAACAAACCCCCTGGGCATATTTGCACAAAGATCTGCTTCAAAGTCAACACCCTGAATGGGTGTCTCATTAGGGCATGGTTCAGGTGTCTGAGATCGAGGATGGGCTTGAGCCCACTATATTTCTTGGAAACAAGTAGCTACTGTAAAAGCCTGACTTGCTGATCACTGGAGGAACCGTCTCCATAGAGCCTTTTGCTAGCAGACTTTGCACTTCAGATCGGAGAACATGTGTAACATTGTCCTGTACTGAAGTTTAAATAACACCTCTGAAACGAGGGGGTCTGCAACTGAAATGGAGCGAGTAGCCTCATTCTATAGTCTGCAGAACGCAACTTGACACGCCCGGGATGGCTCGCCCAAGCCTGGAGCCGGGTGGCAAGTGGTCTGAGTTTTTCAAGTGGCAGGTCGCTGTGCAGAGGCAGGGAACTGACATTTGTGCTGTCATGAAGAGGAGAAGTGCTCTTTTGAGTAGGTGGATCCACTATAACAGCGGTAATTTACTCATGCAAGTGCTAAGTGGGAAGGACAGGCCTAGCATGAACAATGCTTCCATCGCCTGGAACTAAACAGGGGACTATGCAAATGTGAGACTAATTTCGGGGCGGTCCAGCCTCAGCCTTGCTGGGAAGATGGAGCATTCTGGCAACATGAACCAGCTGCTGAACTGGAATGCTTGGGCAGGAAGTGGCGCATGGGCTGCCACGACTTCTGTGCTGCAGTGACGTGCTCTGTGAACCCGTCTATGGCAGGCTGAATGATCCCTTGGGGTAAACTGGGAAGTCAAGAAAGGTGACCACGTCCTTGATCTCCTTAAGATTCAGCCAAAGGTGGTGCTCAAGCATCACCAAGTTGGACATGGCCTTGTCGATCGCCCGTGAAGTTGCCTTTGTAGCGTGTAGAACCAGGTCAGTTGCTGTGCGCAGCTCCATAAAGAATCGGGACTCATCCATGGTGCGGAGGAGTTTGGCTTGAAATACTTGAAGCACCGCCATTGTGTGAAGCGCTGAGCCAGCCTGGCCAGCCTCTGATTAAGCTCTGCCTGCTATGGCCGAGGGCGTCCTGCAGGGCTTGAGCAGGTGCAAGGATCTTGTCATATCCCTGTTCTTCAACGCCATCAATGGAGTTGAGGGTGGCAGAGGCAGAAGAGCCACGACTTGGTGAGTTCATTGTGAACTTCCGGTAAGAACGGTGCCAGTCCTTGTTGGGAGGTTCACTGGCGATATCCTGACAGGAACTATTCATCCAGATGGCTGTGGGCAGGCTCTTCCAGAGCCGACCATATTAAGCCGAGTTCCTCTACAGCCTTAGTGAGAATGCAAATCAGTTCGCTGTCCACGCTGGCCTGTGTTGACTCTTTTGGGGGAAAGATGTCAGAATCCTCTCCGGAGCATGCCCAATCCTCTGCATCTAAAACTGTCAGTGACATCCTCCTCAGATCCACTGAAGGAGACCAAATGCTGCAGACGAGGGGCGCTGATCTTAATGTGAGAAGTGCACCAGCGAATCATAATTCTGCAGGGAGAGTGAAGCATTCAGGATCTTGTGTCGAAATGAGATTCCTCAAGCTTAACTGCTAAGACCCATGACTCCGCTGTTTCTTCCTCCAAGGAACCTGGGAGATAAGAAATGGGAGAGTGGGAGGGACAGGGCTGCCTTCGTGGAAGGCGGCGATCCAAAAGCAAAGCAGGTTGAGGCTCATGCTCTTGCAGTGAGAGCAGTCTGTCTCAGTGTGCAACTTTGTTGTGGGCAGGCAAGTGACGCACTCACTGTGCCCATCTGAAGTGTGCAGGGGTGCTCTGCACGAGCCACACTCATGGCTTGACATTTAAAACAAATGTCTTTTTCCAGCGGGGAGATGATCTTCGTGCTGAAGGAAGAAATTCTGATGAAATGGCATCCAGCACCAGCTTATATAGACAGTCGGCTCCACCAGTTATGCCAGGCTGAAATGCCATTTGTTCATGCAGCTACATGAATATTAAGAAATCAGGCTTCAGCATTCAGAGTAAAGAGAAGTTTCCCCATAGCGTAGTTATGTGTGAATGTTTTGAAAAGGAACTGGGCTGCATTTCCCAAAAGCATCGTAAGCTTAAGTACGTCGTAGACCCATTGAAACCAATGGAGCTACGATCAACTTAGGCTTATGATGCTTTTGGGAAACGCAGCCCAGGAAATGAAGTTTCAGCTGAAATTGGCCAGAAAAAGGGACTTCTGACATGTAGTGTAGGCTTAACCTATTGTTTTTTTTTCTACATATTTTCAAGAGTTTATTTTTATAACACTGTTGAACTTGACATGATTTTGTATTTATTTATTTTTCTAAGATAGCTATGATGGATGATTTCTATATGATAACTCAGGAGGACCTGGAAGATATTAAAGAATCCATATCTACTCAGGATCTCCCAACAGCAGTAAACACGATCAAAGGATTCCTTGAAAAACAGGATCATGTAGAACTTAACGTTGGTGTGACGGGGGAGTCCGGTTCTGGAAAATCCACGTTTGTCAATAGATTCAGGGGTTTAGGGGATGAAGAAGAGGGCTCTGCTCAAACTGGCCCTGTAGAAACCACTATGGAGCCTAAAGCTTATCGTCACCCAAAATACAAAAATGTGAAAGTGTGGGATCTTCCTGGCATTGGAACACCAAACTTCAAAGCCGATGAGTATCTTAAACTGGTTGAGTTTGAACGCTATGATTTTTTCATCATCATCGCTTCAGATCGGTTCAGAGAATGCCACACTCAGTTGGCCAAAGAGATCATGAGAATGGGGAAAACATTTTATTTTGTTCGTTCCAAGATTGACTCAAGCATTGATGCTGAGAAGCAGAAGAAGAGCTTTGACCAGAAAAGGACACTGGATATCATCCGAGAGGACTGTGAAAAAGGTTGGTTATTCAGTTCACACGGCAATTTTTTATTACAGTAATTATTATAAAATATTTAATGACTTATTTTATGTTGCCCTTTCCTGTTTCTTTCTAGGTCTGAGAAAGATCGGTATAGAGTATCCTGTTGTGTTTTTGATCTCTAACTTTGAGCTCGGCAAGTATGATTTAAATCTGCTGCAGGAGAGAATGGAGCAAGAGCTTCCACAGCATAAGAGACGTGTGCTGATGTTGGCTTTGCCGAATATCACTTTGGAGATCAATGAGAAAAAGAAGAAAGCTCTAGAGGAAAACATTGGAAAAATTGCCTTACTGTCTGCTTTGGTGGCTACAGTTCCTATTCCTGGTCTTTCAGTTGCTGTGGATATAGCCATTGTTACAAAAGAGATAGAAACGTACTACAGTACCTTTGGTCTGGATGATCCATCCCTGCAGAAGCTCTGCGAAAGCTCTGGGAAGACCATTGAGGAATTCAAAAGTCTTATGAAGTCGCCACTGAGTGGTGGGATAAACCCAGCTTCAATATTATCCTTAGCGGGTGCTGCATTTCTGGTTTTGGCTGAAAATACAGTTGAGTATGTTGTGAGTCTCGTACCCCTTCTTGGCAGTCTGGTGGCAGGAGGAATGTCCTATATGACAGTCTCAACAATGCTGAAGAGAGCTCTGAATGACATAGCAGAAGATGCCAGAAACGTGCTAATAGCTTCAGTGCAGACTGAAGTGTAAACACAGAATGTGACATAGAAATTGTGTATTCAAGTAGCAGCTGCTTTGATTCAAACTTATAGCAAATTTCTGTTAGTTCACTAAATGTGATCTTTCATTTCTTTTTACTTGGTTCTTTTGTTTCATTTCTTTAACTGAAATTTACTTTCCCCTTGGAGGGAAAAAAATGCAGCATCATAATCTCTGTTGCTACACTCATGATACATTACATTAAAAACATTTATCGCTTTGGGATGAGTGTTGTGTTCCGTTCTTTTCTTAATATGATCAAAAAATAGAACTACAGTAGGTTAGCTGATTGCCTTAAAAGTCCATAGATATTGGCATCAGTTTATACTGCTGTTAACACTTTCTCTGACCAGTTTTCCGATTTGGTGGCATTCAACATATACCCCATATACTCAAAACAACTGCAGTCTACACACAACAAAATATAACAAAGAACAGTATTGCACAGTTGGTGTGAACAAAGACTTAGAGGCACATTTATGCCTACATTTACAGTTATTTACGGGTGACTGCAGTGTATCATAGCAGACAGTAAACCTGCTGCATTTGAAATCATTCTATTAAAGTTATTGTATTTTAAAGTATTTCAAGCGGTGAGGGAACATAGCCTCCATTGTTAAAATAGTGTTTGAATAAGTTGACAACTGTATTAAAAAACTAATTCTGCATGTGTCAGTGTTGTCAACTGATGGGACTCTCTTCACATAAACAGATATGTTTTTTTGGCACATTATTGTTGTGTCGTCTCAGGGTTGCCAAATAAGAAACTCTTTCCGCAGCTCTTGCTGACGCGTGAAGCGGTTTCCACACTGAGGGCAGGTGAATGGTCTCTCGCCGGAGTGAATCCTCATGTGATTCTTAAGAGTCTTTTTGCCTGTGAAGCTCTTTCCACACTGAGGGCAAGACAACAAATCTTCGGCTTCTGTCCTTTCACGTGAGCGGTGATTTCCAGTTTCTGAGCAAATTAAAGATTCTTTTGAAATACTGATGTTTCTCTTGCACGTCATTCAGTTCTTCACCTTCCTCTTTCACTTCCAGCAGGTCTGAAATCAATATTGAAAAGATTAAGTGTCACAAAAGTAAAAAAAAAACCCTACTTTTTATGTGATCTCATTTTCACGTGAATGCCATCAAACATTAGTAAACAACTGCTATACAACATGATAGTCATTTAGGGGAGTGACTATGGAGCGAATTTTGTGCCAATATTCATCAAACAAATCCAGTGTTTTGCAAATAAACACAATCTGCTTTGCAAAGAAAAACTCGACTTTCAAACAAACGCAAAGTGATTTGCAAATACAAAACTCTATTTGAGTATTACAATATATTGTTATACCCCTGCATTGTTTTGAATGTTGAACAATTGTATCAACCTATATAGCCTATATATTCTATATCCCGCGATCCAACAGAGGATAAGAGGTACAGAGAATGGATCAGTTTTTTATAGGGAAAGACTGCCTAGTTAAATGTTTAGCCACTACTGATTTTTGAACTAATCAATCATGTTAACAACTTTACAGCACTTATTGTGAATTTCACTGACACTGTAGTAGGGTTGCTTTGTTAAAACGTCTATATGGTTAATTATAGATATAGTAAGACAGAAACTCACCTGTTCCCCACTCATGTTGGTCTGCTGTATTCCCTGAAAAGGTAAAGAGGTGTTTCGGGTCTCGGGAGACTAGTGTAAATTGACCGACAGCGCCATCTGCTGTTTTTGGAAAAGAAAGTTGCTCAATTGCATTTGTGACAAAATCTGCCTGCACGCATTTGTCAGAAAATCAAGCCAAGTTTCCTCATAAAAAGCCAAAATTAGTCTAACAGTTGTAACACACAATACATGTATTTGTCCATACCTCTGCATTTTCAGAATACCTCTCACTTTGCGTTTGTTTGAAAGTCGAGTTTCTTTGCAAAGCAGATTGTGTTTATTTGCAAAACGCTGGATTTGTTTGATGAATATTGGCACAAAATTCGCTCCATAAGTGACCCTTATCAACAGTGACACTTACCAAATAAGGCTGCTTGTTTTATTAATTCTATCAAAAACAACGCATGAGACAAATGACTTGTTTCTCAGCAAATGCACACATTTGTGTTATTTTATTTTGAGCTAATCTAATGTTTGGTTCCTGGATTACTTGGAATCGTGTGTCGGATGGTCAGTGCAGAAGTCACATCAAATCTTGCCCTACAAACAGAATGTTTTTTTTGAGAAAAAAACAAGCCAAGTTTACTCATAAAAAGGCAAATGAGTCTCACAGTTGTAACACACGATACATATATTTGTCCATACCTCTGCATTTTCTCTCAAATAGAGTTTTGTATTTGCAAATCACTTTGCGTTTGTTTGAAAGTCGAGTTTTTCTTTGCAGAGCAGATTGTGTTTATTTGCAAAACGCTGGATTTGTTTGATGAATATTGGCACAAAATTCGCTCCATAAGTGACCCTTATCAACAGTGACACTTACCAAATAAGGCTGCTTGTTTTATTAATTCTATCAAAAACAAAGCATGAGACAAATGACTTGTTTCTCAGCAAATGCACACATTTGTGTTATTTTATTTTATTTTGAGCTAATCTAATGTTTGGTTCCTGGATTACTTGGAATCGTGTGTCGGATGGTCAGTGCAGAAGTCACATCAAATCTTGCCCTACAAACAGAATGTTTTTGTTTTTAATCTTAGATTTTAGAAAAGAGATGTTTTTCTAGATTTGTTTTTTTTTTTTTTTTCAAAATCAGAATCATAATTTAAAAAACTAGTGATGTCAAATGTACTGGTGAATTCAGTTTCAGGTTGATACTAAAATAAAAAAGATGTGACTACCCACAATATTTAGAAGGATTTAAAATGTGGGCGACATTTACGTTTCAACAAACTAATATTTTATCTTAACAATAAAAGACTCAGGAGCTGGGAAACAAAAATGTGTTCTTTATTTTTCACTCAGGTTCACCTATTCAACACATTTACACCACTAGAAAATTAAGATTTTCTACATGTAATGTTATTTTCCCACAACAAATCATTTAAATAAGCACTGGTCGATAGTTTTTTAATAAAGTCTGAAGATCAGCATAAAGATAGATAAATAAAAATGTTTGTACAAAACTAGCCTTATTAGGATAATTTAAGAAGAGATCAATGAAGCCATGACTTCACACAATTCAGTATAAAGTGTAAACGTCTGTAACACGCCTAGAAGAAGAAGAGGAAGAAGAAAGGACTTTAATTTTGTATTTTAATATTTGGGGACTTTTATTCTGGTTCCCTGATTCCGCGTGACGTCATCAGCACTGCGTCCGCCTTCTCCTGTGTCAGCTGGATAAAGGTCTGTGTTTTTCAGCATTTTAGGTGTGTAAAACGACACTAAACGTTGAGTTTTCTCTACGCTTTTTACTCCAAAAACATAATAACACAACTGAAAGAGTTTTCCGTTAGTAATGCGAAACGAATGTTGGCTGTTACTGACTATAATTGCAGTGCATAGTTCTGAGGTAAAAGACGCGATCATTGATTTGATCTCCGAGTGATTTTCCTGATTAAATCCTCTTCTTCTCGATCTTAATCGATGACACGTTTCCAAACGAACAGGAGAAGCCCGAGGTTTGTCGAAGATGGAGTTTGTGAAAGTGGAGCTGGTGGATGTGGAGCCGCTCAGAGTCAAAGAAGAACCCGAGCCGCAAACAGGCAGGTTTCCATCAGTTCTGCCTTATGTATCTTTAGCAGTGTTTGCTGTCATGAAAAAAAAATTATATATCTTTATTTCTACTGTCCATTTATGCACACTACCAGTCAAGAGTTTTTGAACAGTAAGATGTTTTTATGTTTTTAAAGAAGGCTCTTCTGTTCACCAAACCTGCATTTATTCGATCCAAAGTACAGCAAAACATTTAAAAATCTGAAATATTTTTTACTATTTAAAATAGCTGTTTTCTGTGTGAATATCTATTAAACTGTAATGTATTTCTGTGATGCGCAGCTGAATTTTCATCATCATTACTCCAGTCTTCAGTGTCACCTGATCTTCAGAAATCATTCTCATATCGTGATTTGCTGCTCCAGAAACATGGAAACATTTCTGATTATTATCAATGTTGAAAACAGTTGTGTAGAATTTTTTCAGGTTTCTTTAATGAATAGAAAGTTCAGAAGAACAACATTTATCTGAAATATAAATATTGTGTAACATTATAAATGTCTTTATCGTCACTTTTGATAAATTTAAAGCATCCCTGCTAAATAAAAGTATTAATTTCTATAATTTCTCTAAAAAAAATTTTTTTTTTAATTATACTGACTCCAAGCTTTTGAATGGTAGAGTCAGTGTATAATGTTACAAAAGCTTTTTATTTCAGATAAATGGTAATCTTTGGATTTATCTATTCATCAAAGAATCCTGAAAAATTCTACACAACTGTTTTCAACATTGATAATAATCAGTAATGTTTGTTGTGCAGCAAATCAGCATATTAGAATGATTTCTGAAGATCATGTGACACTGAAGACTGGAGTAATGATGCTGAAAATACAGCTGCGCATCACAGAAATAAATTAGTTTAATACATATTCACATAGAAAACAGCTGTTTTACATTGTAAAAATATTTTACATTTTTTTGTTTTTGCTGTACTTTGGATCAAATAACTGCAGGCTCGGTGAGCAGAAGAGACTTCTTTAAAAACATTAAAAATCTTCCTGTTCAACAACTCTTGACTGCTAGTGCATCTTCTTTAACCCTTCCTGCTGCTCAGTTGATTTATACACGTGTTCGTTCTAGACTTGATGGAAGAGGACAGTCAAGATCCGAATGACGAGGAGGAGGATCCTCACAGTTTCACAGCCGGAGAAATGTCACAAACGGAGGATTCGACACAAACTACAGGAGCCAAGAAGTCCTTCTCCTGCCCGCACTGCAGAGAGAGCTACAAGCGTAAAGCAGACCTGAAGGATCACATGGGGATTCACAGCGAGCGGCCGTACACGTGTCTGCAGTGCGGCAAGAGCTACACGCAGAAGATCAACCTCCAGAATCACCTGCTGATTCACAACGGAGAGAAGCCCTTCACCTGCTCGCAGTGCGACCGGAGCTTCACGCGCAAGGGAGACCTGAAGAAGCACATCAGCGTTCACTTCGGAGAGCGGCCCTTCACCTGCCAGCAGTGCGGGAACAACTTCAGGCACCAGGGGAACCTCACCAGTCACATGAAGATATTTAATATATGCACATTTTTCTTAAATATATACATGCATGTGTGTGTCTTTATATATACATAATATATGTGTGTGTGCTGCGTATATTTATTATGTACACTAAAGCATTTATTTTGGATGTGATTAAAGATGAAATTATTCCTGAAAAGAGCTGTTTTACTGAAGTGACCTGCAGATTTCACTCATTCGATAGAGAAAGTTGAAGGTCAAGCGGTAGTAAATCGTATGAATTATTACATTCATTGGGTGAGAGGGCATTTGTGAAGCATTATTATTATTATTGCATTTTTCTCCGTATGTTAATTTAGTTCATAGCTGTTGAGAAGTGATGCATGGAGAGCCGAAATAGTGATTTACTGTTACGAGAATCCCTAATTAACAATCTAACGAGAGAGGACTTAACGTTTGGCGTTCATCACACTAACGAGTTCATCTGTAACTATTGACTCAGAATGCTCAGTAATGACTCTATATACTGTTCTCTGTCGAGCTGAGAGTCAGTCTGGGATTATTAAAAATGCAGTTTCTGTACTGTTCGTTCATGTAAATTAATTCTTAGCAGTCTGTATTGTATAAAGTGATATATGACTAAATGTGACTCGTCGTGTAGTGTAGGTTATATAGGGCTGCATGTGAAATACATTTGTATATGCATTACATTCATCTGTTTGAGTCGCTTGAGTTTTTCTCCTTCAGCTGGGCAAAACATTTACTTTTTCTTCAGCCGGAGGCTTTTGGTGTGAAAGGGACAAAAATATAACTTTTTAATGTTAAAAACAAACAAGCAAGCCCTGCCCAGATTCAAAAAGTAACGAAAAAGTAACAACGCATTACTTTCCATAAAAAGTAACTAAGTAACGTAATTAGTTACTTTAGGGAGTGACGCAATATTGTAACTTTTCCCAACACTGGTGTTAATATATAAATTTATTGATTGCCTTCTTATCAAATCAGATCTATTAAAAACTTTGATTTCTCAAAGCCAAACAAATTTGAAAGATGGCTTAGGCACCTGGAAAAGATCAAGATAACCTTGAAAAAGCATCAGATTTGTATCAAGTTTAGTCACATGAAGATTCACACCGGAGAGAAATCCCAGCGCAATTACAGCGACAAGAAACTCGCGCAGGTGTGCAACTACAAAAAGCCGGTGCTGTATCACGCCGGAGACATGCCCTTCAGATGTGAGCCGTGCGGCCAGAGGTTCATTCTGTCCTCGCACCTGAAGAGACACCAGAAGTGGCACTCGCATTAGAGCTCAGAAACCAGTATATACTTTCTGAACGAGTGTGTGTGTGTGGGGGAAAGCAGCACATAATCAGTTCTTCAGTTCAGAGACGAAAGCATCGTTTACAGTCGAGACGGAGCGAAGTTCATTCTCAGCTCTAGTAGATTCAGATTAATCACATCCAAAATAAACGCTTTAGTGTACATAATATATGTGTGTGTGCTGCGTATATTTATTATGTATATATAAAGACACACACATGCATGTATATAGCCCTGCCCAGATTCAAAAAGTAACGAAAAAGTAACAACGCATTACTTTCCATAAAAAGTAACTAAGTAACGTAATTAGTTACTTTAGGGAGTGACGCAATATTGTAACTTTTCCCAACACTGGTGTTAATATATAAATTTATTGATTGCCTTCTTATCAAATCAGATCTATTAAAAACTTTGATTTCTCAAAGCCAAATGATTTTGAAAGATGGCTTAGGCACCTGGAAAAGATCAAGATAACCTTGAAAAAGCATCAGATTTGTATCAAGTTTCCGTGCTGATTTAATGTATGCGAGACCATGACAGAACAGCATGGAAATGATCAAACTGTGCAGAACAAGCTGAAGAAATACTTACCAAAATACTGTAATTCATGATTTTATCACTGAAGTTTATTCTTTGTCTGAACTCTTTGCTTTTGGAAAAAAAAAAAAAAAGAGAAAATACAACTATTCATTGTTTGTTGAATGAATGAATGAACCGGAGATAATATAAACTTGCATTTAATTTTAATCATGTAATAGTAAATGTTGAACTTTACATTTTTACATTACATTATCATGCACACACAACCCTGTTTTTAGTTGCTGGTCAGACAAACAAAATAATCTGGAGTCACGCTAATGTGAAGATCAGCTTCTCAAGCTCAAACGTATGCGATCCAGTGGCAGGAACGCATAAAGTGAGAATGCTTGCTGAAATTATTTTTTAATCTTCTGTAACGCATTTGAAGGAACACAAGAGAAATAAACGCTGGCTCTCTCCAGATCCAGTGCGGTTCATCAGGGAGCTCTTTAGATGCTAACAAGCTAAAAGTGGCTAGATAACAGAACGATTATTTAACGCAGAACAATCATGGAACAGTCATCGCAACACAGTGCTGATCCGAGAAATGTCTAAGTTTCTTCAGAGAGAATCCTGTTAAAAACAAGAACAGCGTTAAGTGATGAAACCATGTTGTCCTGATCTAGAGAAACACAGTGAGTTCATGAACGTGACAAAACAGCCTCGAACCTTGGCGAGGCCTGCAGACTGACTGGAGGATCACAGCCCAGGAACGCTCGGTTATCATGCGAGTACTGCAGCAGAGCGCTGAAACACGGGTCCTGTCAAGAAGCACACAAAACACAGTTCAGAGTCTGTCAGGGGCTCCAAATCACCACCTTAGAATTATTCATATGTGACCCTGCAGCACAAACGCAGTCATAAGCAGCACAGGTATATTTGTAGCAATAGCCAATACATTGTATCTATTTTCTTTTATGCCAAAAATCATTAGGATATTAAGTAAAGATCATGTTTCATGAAGATATTTTGTAAATTTCCTATCGTAAATATATCAAAACTTAATTTTTGATTAGTAAGATGCATTGCTAAGAACTTAATTTGAACAACTTTAAAGATGATTTTATCAATATTTTGATTTTTTGCACCCTCAGATTCCAGATTTTCAAATAGTTGTATCTCAAGACAAATATTGTCCTATCCTAACAAACCATACATCAATGGAAAGCTTATTTATTCAGCTTTCAGATGATGTATAAATCTCAATTTCAAAAAATTGACCCTTGTGACTGGTTTTGTGCTCATATAAGGAAATAGGAAGGAATGATTTTTGTAATGCGGGGAGTTAATTCCATTAATTCAAGTTGTTTAATAGAAATGAATATGAATTATTAAATCTTTTCCAGGTGGAAAGAAATAAAACCTTGGTCTGAAATCACTCCTGAGTTATCAAAGGTTATGTGATTAAACTGCTTGGATTGTGTTGAGTATCTACACAGATGTCCTTCGTTTGGATCGAGTGAAGAGGGCTTTAAATCTCACCTTGATTAAAACGTGTGGGTTTCCGATCACAATGAGCAGCGCTTTGGCTCGTGTGATGGCAACGTTGAAACGCTTCGGGTCGGAGAGGAATCCCAGCATGCTTTGCAGTTCTTCATTCAGCAAGGACTCGTTGGATCGGACCTACAGTTTAGAAAACAGTGTTCTGAGCTCTCCAAACATTCATTATAATGCAGTAGATGCTTTACCAGTTTCACACGATCAGTCTTGCTCGTCTAATTGTTGTGATTTATAAAAGCAGCAATAACGTACAACGCAATTTACAAAAAGTAAAACTGACTCCAGTCTGGATCGCAGGTTTGTTCAAACGGTTCGAGCTCGTCCTGCGCTTCACTTATTTCCACAGTGCGAGCCGCCACTCCAGTCAAAGCACTTGATGTTTAATGCACTTGAATATTCAAATGAAAAGGTACTGACTGATGAATATTTATGCATACACAGGCTACTATATCTAGTTTTATATCTAGTATGTGCTGGGGCTGCAAGGAAGATTATTAGCTGTTATGTTTAGTTTTTATGGAGACTTGCTCTGCTGAATCATTTAAATCAGTGAACCGTTCAATGGAGACTTGTTCTGAATGAATCATTTGAATCAGTGAACCATTCAATTGAGACTCACTCTGACTGAATCATTAGAATCAGTGAACCATTCAATTGAGACTCACTCTGACTGAATCATTAGAATCAGTGAACCATTCAATTGAGACTCACTCTGACTGAATCATTTGAATCAGTGAACCATTCAATAGAGACTCACTCTGACTGAATCATTTGAATCAGTGAACCATTCAATGGAGATTCGCTCTGACTGAATCATTTGAATCAGTGAGTTGACTCGAGAACAGCTGCAGTCCGATCAGTCCAATTCCCAATGAATCATACAGAGTGATTTTGCACGCTGATTTACAAATCAGACAGCACTATCACCTCTCAGAGCAGGCGACGATTTCTCTAGTTCAAAATAACGAAGAGCGACATGTTTTTAAGAAATGTAGTGGAGTAAAAAGTATGAAATCATGCTTTGACTTATTTCGCTACACTACAAAGTTTCTTGAAATGAAAATACTCTGATAAAGCACATAGACATGAAAATGCACGCAAGTGCAGTAAGGAAGTGAAAACACTGGTTACCGTTGACATGATGATGATGAGGAACTCCTGGCCCTGGAACTCCTCCACCGACCCCACCTTCACCTCTCCCAGACCCACTCTGTGCAGCAGCACACGGATCTTCTCCACCTGACCACACAAACATCTCAGGACTTCACGATGATACAAGCCATGAAAGACAAGTCTGCTGATTAAACGGGAGTTTACATAATTACATCCCACCACAGACAGACTGACAATTCACTTGAAACTTAGCTTGTTAACTAGTAATCCTGGCATTGTCTGGCAAAAGCGTCTGTATGCACGGAAATGGACGAACAGATGCGGTGTCTGAGGGGTTTTCTGCATGCACAGAGCTGCCAGCCTTAGAACAAGTTTTAGAGTACCATCAGTGTGACGGGACGTGACAGGGGTATTTTTTTTGCAATTTAAAATGTTGAAGTATTGTTTTTATGGATTGGCCATTATTGAGCGCTATAAACGCATGTAATGAAACTCCACATGTGCATCACAGAAGTAACAGAACCTATGACGCTTCAGGTTTAGAAACGCTTCTCATGTGATACACATGTATCCATTTTTAAAGTGTTATCTATTGATTCTACCGCTTATTTATATTACATATGATCTGTATATATTAATATTCATTTAAAATAAATGCTTTATAATAACTGTTAAACTAAAAGTGCTTGCATGTAATGGATTAATAATACTATAAATCATATTATAATTATGTAAATCATATGCAAATTGTAATTATCATTAAAGCCAGACAATTTAGTTGTAATTTTTTTAAGGTACTTTATAGTGACCTTTAACCCTTTCCCCACCAAACACTGAATTTTCCGTGTTTTCACTATAATACGCTAGGGGGCGCTATTATGCATCTCCTGAATGAGTCTAAACAGTGCTGATCAAAAACACAGACCAAGAAGAGACAGAAACCAGCGATCTCATATGCAAGCATATGCATATGAAAAATAATGTGATCAACACTAACCGCATATAAATAAAAACGAGTCTAATGTTCCCGGGTGAAATGTGGATCCAGAAAGTGTGAAGCTTTGGAAGCGCTGATGGAATCTACTGCAGCTTTGCTTTGATAATATTACTGAATATGATCCAGATGTAGTATTTGATAAAAATGCGATTTTCTCAGCTTTTTGTAGAAAGCACATTAAGTGCTCAAGTATTAATTTTAAAAAAAGCGTGAAGCTAGAACAGATTTTTTGTTGTTTGAAAGCAGAGGGTCTGATCTTTATTTTGATGTACTGCATGTTCAGATATTCATACAACAAAATATTCTGGGTGTCATGAAATTTTAGTGAAAATCAGCAAAAACGCTGGCGGTGGCTGGCAATGTTTTTCAAAACACTGGCGGGGAAAGAGTTAATTTGTAGGAAGAGAAACTCTGAGTGACTTTCTGCGTCAGACAGACATGTGTCACTTTGCTCACATCTGATTGGTCCAATTTCAGTTTGAAATCTCTAATCCAGAACACAACCAGCTCCAGAGCAGCTGTGGAGTGTAAGTTACTATGACAATGAACGCCGCTAAAAGCCAAGCCACTTTCATGGTACCTAAAACCCAGGATTGGTGCAAACTAAACTGAAACTAGCCAACTAAACCGGCTTCATGGTACAGGCCCCAGATCTAAACCAGGCTGGATTTGTTTGGTTTTGTCAACTCTAAACCTGCTCTGAAACTCAGACACTCACCTGTTTCTTATATGGAGCGATGACGCCGATGTCTGTCGCAGCGATGGGGTTGTAGAGTCTCTTCGCGAGCTGGCAGCAGTACATCATGACTTGCACAGCTTCAGCGGGATTGAACCACGACTGATTATTGCCCTCTCTCACCTCAGTCCCCCTCTCACACACACACACACACACACACACACAAACACGGCATCTGAGGGTGCTTTCAGACCTGTACATCGTTTGCTTTGTAACAAATTAAGTCCCTGTTTGGGAACAATGTTGCATTTTCTTCTTGGTCCGGTTCGCTTTCACAAGGCAACATTGCAAAGCTTATTGTGATAATTAAAAACATGATTTTTGAAAATTAAAAAAAAAACAAGAGTTATCGGTTTTTGCACATAAACTCTTCATATATATATATATAAATAAATGCAGTTACAGCCAGCAATATTAAGCTATATTTATTCTTGTAATGCGCAGAGAAGAGCAATTAATTACACAATGTTTTAATATGAAGAGCTGCTCTTTGGTTTTCAAATGCAAAAACAAATATTCTCACTCACAGAATCAGACACTGACTGCTGCATTTACGTAACATTCTCCTGTTATGAATTATGATACCGCTTGGTCCGTTGGCTCGGATTGCTTTCTCACCACGAGTGAACCGCTCCAGAGTGTGTTCTCTGAACTCGAGGCAGGTGTGAAAGAGTCGATACTCACCCGCACGCCGTGAAACATGAAGGGGAAGCCCTTAGTGGGAAGCCTGTTCCAGTGGCAGAGCGCATCCACGACGGTCCTCTGAGAGCGAACACACAGCTCTCCGGCGTAAAACAGCCGCGACGGCAGCTCCAGCAGAGCCTCGTGGGAGCGGTAGTTATACACCAGCTTCATCACCTACAAAACCACACGCATTAATACACTACTCATCACAGGAGTCTGGGAAGTGCTCCCGATCAGTGGAAAATAAGAACCATTATTAGACTGGGGTTTCCAGGTTCAGTGCATGCTGCAACGATGCAAAGTTCATTTGAACTAATGGAGGAAATCTGTGCTACTTTATTGTGCAAATGCACTAGGATTCTCCCTTAAATGTTTTTATTGATTTCATCTTAAATCAATGATGTGTCAATAAAGGTTCCTGACGGAGACGGTGATTATTTCAAAGCTGAAATTAGTCTGGAGTATAAACCATTTCAAAATAAAAGAGTTTTATTTTTGCACTTAAACAGGGCTCTACGCTTATTTTTCTTTTTAGGAGCGCTTGTGCTCCTAACTTAAATTTAGGAGCACCAAAATTTGATAAAAAATAGCCTTCCCATTACGAGGTGATATTTGACTCCTTAAAGTGATTTACAGTAGAATTTTGTTTTTACCTTTGTAATGGCATTTTTCTATCTTTATTAAAAGTGTCATCTCTTGTCAAATTTTTTTTAAATTATATTTTATAAGCTTTTTAAAAATCACAAATATGATGAAGATCTGGTCAGTCGCACTGTAGAGCCCTGCTAAACACTTTCTGTTTGCCGACTTTGCACCTGTTGGATATCAATATATTTAATTTTTAACATCACTTTAGTTATTTGCTTCTGCCATGGTGTGATTCTCCATGTGACGGTCTTATTACAGCTTTGCTCAAATAAATGTACATTTATAAAGAAATATATATTTTTTTTTTACAATTACTAAAAAATTTTTTTTTTAAATAAATAACCAATTAAATTAGTATTTTAGTTAAGTTCTATCACAACATTTGTGTCGATTACCACAGTATGCTAAAAAATTATTTCTACTCATTTCTCAAATTTGCAGAGACTTCTGTTTACAACAAAGATCAACAAGTGATCGCATGGGGAGTATAAAATCAGAAATCTGCATTTTTCTTAAAGGTGATATAATTTTTTCCCATGTTAAAAAACTTTGTTAAATAAGTTATCTAGTATAATAACTTTTAAGGTTAAATATTTTGTGCGTGTCAATAAGTTTCCTTTTCTGAAGAAGAAAAGAGTACATTTATTTGGCAAGGATGCATTAAACTGATCAAAAGTGATGAATCTTATGTAACAATGTCAATGGCTTTACCAATTAAAAAAAAAAAAAATAGTGCTGTCAAACGATTAATCGCGATTAGTCACATCCAAAATAAAAGTTTGTGTACATAATAAATATACACAGTACACTCACATATATTATGTACTGTATATATACAGATATATATATATATACACACACACACGCATGTATATATTTAAGAAAAATGTTATATTTGTATATTAAATATATTTATATATAACAAATTATACAAATATATACATGTAAATATTTTCAAAATATATGCATGTGTATTTTTATATATATATATATAATAAATATACACAGTACACACACATATGTGAGCCTGGAGCACAAAAGCAGTCTTATGTAAACAAAAACTTTTTTGGGGGATGCGATTAATCGCGATTAATCATTTGACAGCACTAAAAAAAAAATAAAATAAAAAATGGTTTCTTCAACCTAAAAATCATATCAGTTTTCACAAAAATAGATCAATTCCTGTAGACTGAATTATTTTCTGTGGAAACTGACAGCATGTCAAACATCCTGTAAATAAAGCGTAAGCTGCATTTATCTCAATATTTCACGTATATCCCACAATCCCTTGTAATGCAGCCTCCTGACCAGCAGGGGGTTGTATCCTCTCTCGCTGCAGCTGTAGAGCGGCGTTCCCATCAGTCTCTCCAGCAGAGACACGCCGAGTCCAAACACAGCGGCCAGCTTCGACTTCACCACCGGCCCCAGCTGCTTCGGATCTCCAGCCAGCACGATCTGTGGCAGAAACCAGAGGCGGATGAAGCAGTCTGCAGTGACCAGTGCTTCCACACGGACTCTGCTGGCTCTCACCTGTCCACTCGTCTCTGACAGTAAACTCAGAGGGATGAGCGACTCGGGTTCAGTGGCCTGACCCGCCTCATCCACAAACACATGGGTAAAGTGACCAACACTGAAAACACACCCACGTCTTTACAAGAGCTGACTGCACATCATTAACATCACATGCCAGGCAATATTATATTGTTTTTCCCCAAGCATGTTTTACCAATTTCAAACCACATAAATCTTATTAACTATTATCTTACATATAATCGATTATAAGTTATACTGTGGTGACCAAAATTATTAGAACACTAGTATTTTCAGCAGCTAAAGTCAGTTATTTCTATCTTTTGCTGTAGTATGCATCTCATGGGCATTTAATAATTTTCACCATTTCAGTTAAATCTCTAGTTTGGCCCATTTGCCTATAAAAATAACCCTGCTTAATAATTATGCACACCTGAATGTTTTTCGCTTCCAGCCCTTGTTAACAATCATATGCAACTTATTCATCATTACATGTAAAATGAATAGTAGTTATTAAGATTGATGTGGTTTGGAATTGGTCAAATGTGCATACCTTAGCAACCACCCCGGGTACCCTAGCAAACATATAGCAACACCCTAGCAACTAGACAATATTTTTATCCATCCATCCATCCATCTATCTATCTATCCCTTAGCAACCACCCCGGGTACCCTAGTAATGGCCCTAGCAACCACCCCAAGTACGTTAGCAACCGCATAGCAACGCGTTAGCAACCACCCTGGGCACTCTCAAACACATAACACCCAAGCAAACTTGGGTACCCCAAGAACCCTAGCAACCGCATAGCATCAACCTAGCAACCTTACCAACCATATAGCAACACCCTAGCAACTACCCAGAGTACCCTATCTGAGACTCCATCTGAAACATGCTAGCATTGTGATTATACTTAACAGCAACTTCATAGCAACACTCCACACCAACCTAGTAACCACCTGAGTACCCTAACAACCACATAGCGACACCCTAGCAACTGCCCCGGGTACCCTAGCAACTGCATAGAAACACCCTAGCAACCACCCCGGGTACCCTAGCAACCATATAGCAACACCCTAGCAACTAGACCATTTTTATCTATCTATCTATCAGGGTTTTTTATGCAAGGTTATTTTTATGTATTTTTCTTATCCTTACACTTTTTGTACTTTATAAAAGCCCTTCTAGAGACAAGTGTTGCAAATTAGCTCTCGCTATGAACACTGTTACTGGCATCAGACGGCTGTTCTTTGCAGATTTATCTATGCATATTAGACCTGTCCCTATTCAAATAAATCATTAATAAACAAATAAATAAAGTAACAGAATTTTTTTACAGTTTTTTTAAATAGAGTTAGTTCACCCAAAAATGAATCATTTACTCACCCTCATGTCATTCCAACCCCATAAGAGTTTGATTCATCCTCTTCTGGAACAAGACATTTTTAGAGGTTTTTGTCCCTACACTGAGCGTCCAGATAAACAAAAAGGGATCGTAAAATGAATCCATATGAATCGAGCAGTTTAATCAAAGCCTTGTGAAGAGATAGGAGCACTTTCTATGATGAACACATTTCATGGGTTTGGAAATGACACGAGGGTGAGTGAATGATTACAATTTTCCCTTTAAAGGCACAATATGTAAGACTTTCGTAATAAAATATCCAAAAACTACTTGCACAGTGTGATAGATTTCATGCAGTTGTGTACTCAACGTTATCCCAAAAGATCCCAAGGATTTGTAAATCCAGAGAAAATCCAGTTTTAAATAATAGCTCGTCTCTGTCGCCTATCAGTGACGTAATATCCACACCATCCTCAGTTAAATGCTGCTGTACAGTTCAACTAAATCCATTACGGCTGTTGTGAATAAAATGAAAATGAAATAAAAAGTGCTGACCACAGTATTCAATTTAGATATACTCAATGTTGCGCCATGACTTTGTTATGTGTTTGTACAGTGTTGTGCATTATAACCAATCACACACGAGTCTGTTGAGCTTATGAACGCAATAACCAATCAGTTCAGTGCACACGCTCGAGAATTCTCTCATCATAAACAACAAAGTGCAGATGTACGTATGATGTAAGAGATTCATTCATCAAACCGTGCATAGACAGCTTTACTGATTATAAAGGAAGTTTTTTTGAGAGTGCTTAAACTCGCGCTAGACTGTCATTGTCAAAGAACATTATGACTGACTTCAGTGTTCTTTGCTCACTTTCGCTGTATAATTTACCCTGTGTTGGGAAAAGTTACTTTTAAAAGCAACGCATTACAATATTGCTTGCTTGTTTTTAATATAAAAAGTTATATTTTTGGCACCAAAAGCCTCAGGCTGAAGGAAAAGTAAATATTCACGTCTAGAACGCAGAAGAAGAACGTTTAATCGTCTTCAGCGATTAAAAAAAAAAGAACAAATGTTAGTTTATTTAAAGTCATTTTTGCCTAGTAGTATGATTGAATTGGACATCGAAGCTCAGCAGAAAAGACACTTGTTAATGAAATGGGATTAAATACATTAAGCATATTTGTATTTAACATTTAATTATTGCATGTTTGTGTCACATTCTGAGTTGCATTTCACCATTTTATTCATTTTGAGGAACACCGAATCAGTTTTTTTGTGAGTGAGATGAATTAATGCATGTTCACATTTATTCTAGAACTAAAGTAACATCTTGCTCCTGATTTCTCTCAATATGAGCACAGGAGAGCTTTCAATCAATACACGGGAAACAAAGTAACTGGTTTACTTATGACCGCACCTCTTCTGGTCTGCAGGTGGCATTGACGCGAGCCAGACTGGCGGTGTGCAGGAATCCGCTCTGGTGCAGACGCATGCAGACGAGGTCCGCGGCACTGTTTGAGGGCGTGCACACCAGCACACGACTGCAGGGGATGCGGTGATGCACCTGCGCACACACACACAGATAGAGTTCACACATATTCACCATCTGACTCCGCTCACTCACTACAGCAAACTCAGCAAGAGGTCTGAGCAACATACACCACTTGTGTGTGTGTGTGTGTGTGTGTGTGTGTGTGTGTGTGT
>NW_015657493.1:86971-154653 GCF_001515625.1 Sinocyclocheilus rhinocerous
AGAGAGAGAGAGTGAGAGAGAGAGAGTGTGCGTGCGTGTGAGTGAGTGTGTGTGCAAGTTAATCTGCGCTCTTGACTGCTCAAGACAAATTTCTCCTTATGACAATAAGACAATAAAGAAAGAAATGAATGAAATGAATTTACACTGCCATCAGTGCTTAGATTAGAAATTCAGTGATGAGTTTTCCCCCATTTACATTTAACCTATCCATTTATTGTCATGAGGAATGCAAAACAACAAATGCACATCATAAACCACATCTACAAAAAAAAAAAAAAAAAAAAAAATTATGAAAAAAGTACAACAGCCCCAAAATGCATTTGCACGTTAAATATGTGACTGTCATTCATCAGAACAAGTGTTTTTATGTGCGTCTCAAATGCTGCAGGAGTTTCTCTTCACTAGTGTCGTTTTTACTCATTTTTTGCTCCGTGTCACTGAATCAGCAGGTGTTTTAGTCAAGTTTTTATCCAACACAATGCTATTCACACATTTTAAGCATGATTTTGCTGGTAAAAAAAAAAAGAAAAAAAGAGAAAAGAATTGCTGGCTGCATGCACATATTTAATTCAGAAGTAAAGCAGGGGTTCAGGTTTGCAGGTTGTTTGCTGCTCCTGCACAGCTTGCATAGTTTATTCTTAACTACTCCTCCTGATAAACAGAATCAGAGATAATTCAAGCACACGATTGTGAATCTCTTTAAAACCCTCTGGTGCTCCTCAGTCGAAAATGACTTGGAATTAAATCAATGTACCTAATGTTTAGGGGACTCCATTTTTAGGGAATTTTATAGTACTAATATTTTTGTAATATGGCTTGTAGTGTGGCTATTTTTAGGACTATTTAAACTTTGTGAAGCATGCCCTCAATCTGATTTTTTCTTGTGTTCACAGGACTTTTGTACCATTCTGAAAAAACCAAAACATACAATTTTTACGTTATGCAGCAACAGATGATTAACGTGAGGAAAAAAAAGTGCATGCAATCTTTGTTTGCATGTTCTCATAAATATGACAGCAGATAAAAACACAAGACAATTACCGCATTGTTTGATTATATTCCCTGTATTTGTTCTGACAGCGCTAGATTAATGTTGAAGAGAATGCACTCATGTTTAGAGATGAACTGGGCAACTTTGTACAATTCTTAAATATTGAATAGTTTATTTTAAATGGCTCTGCCTCACAGACTCCCAGCCTCGAGCACAATCTGCAGTGACTGGTGTTGTACCTGCAGAATGGCCTCTATGAGAGTGATGGTTTTCCCGGTGCCAGGAGGCCCGAACAGAACGTATGGCGTGGGACGACACTCTCCACTCAGGATCCGTTTGACCGCCTCTTTCTGCGCCGGATTCAGCTGAGCGTTGAAGAACTGGCCAGGGTTTGGGATGCGCTTCGCTGTCATTGTCAAATCTGAAACGGCACATACATCTGAAATCACACAGTGTCCAATTCAAAAGGAAATATAGCTGCAGCATAATATAATGATAATTCATTAGTATTCAGGGTCTGCTGTGATCCTAAATTAGAAGATAATTATTGCTCTAAATATGCCTGACAAGATTTTTTGGTATATGAACTACCATTACACTGAATGACATTTTTGTGTCTAAATCAGGGTAAAAATGTGCAATAGTCATGATGTTTGCATATTGAAATTAAAAGGACCAGTAAAAATTCTCCCCACAATAAGAACTATTCTTCCCGCGATAATAACGATAAATCTAGTTGTTAACATATTTCTGTGTGCAACCGTGCGGAGAGACATCGCAGAAGTTTATCGCTAAATGAGGAGCTCCTTCTTCAATCTGGAACTGGTTTGTTCAGGGCTGTACAGTGCGACAAAAATCAGTCCGAGCGATGAATAAATGTACTACAGTAGCACTTGTGCAATACAGTTTTGCATGTGTATGAGCCTGTTTACACACCTGTTGTCACAAAGATATTCTTTTTTGACATGCTCTTTCTCCAAATTAACTTCGTAACATCAGTCGAGTGTTTGAAATAACTTTATGATCAGTTTCAAATCACAGAATGAGGCAGAAATCATACTATTTTATAGTATTATATATACAGTGATAAAGGCTATGTCGATTAGTACTGCATTATAAACATACTTCATCCTTATAAAAATACCTAAGACTGCTTGAAGAACACAGATAAACCATATATTGTCGCAATCGTATGTTTATTGTCTTTAAGTTTCCTCAGTTAAAATTTCTCTATCTGCGTTTTATTCAGCTTCAGGGATAACTGGATACATTTGTCCATATTAGGGATTTCCTGGAGCATCTTATTACTTCTGTGATGCATGCGTGTAGTTTCTGCGCAAGAGCGCCCTCTGGCTTCCAGTATGAATTAAACACCCATTACATTACGTGTACTCTGTAATGCTCACAACACCCTATTTTGGGTAAAAATAGGAAAGAAAATACTGTTCTCTAAAGAAACTCTTTAGTCTCTTAGTGGATGCATAAGATTCCCTGAATTATCATCATTGATATCGTTAATCGCAATAATTAGCAGAAATTATTGTGATATATTTTTAAGCCTCTATCGCCCATCCCTAGCCTAATTGTTTTTGCTGTTGTTGTTTTTTAATCCAGTCACCTGGTTTAGTTTGTGTGGCCACAGACACCATCTCTGCAGTCAGTGTCGATGAGCCGTCTGTTTTTTGGGTCGCTTCGTTCTCCTGATGACAGAATCAGAACACAGACTCGTCAATCACATGATCATTTACTACAGACTCTGATGAATTAATGATCACGGGGTCACCTCCTCTTGAAGATGTCGGTCCTCTTCCCTCCACTCTCCGCTCCACTGAGGCGGCTGCAGCAAGAGCATGCTGGGAAACAAAACTCAACCCAGACAACACAACACATCTGAACTACTGCGTCTCCATACAAACCAACTCAAAACTTCCTTCATTTGTGACCCGTTCTGGCAAAATGAGTGTGAATGCACACGGGCTAATTTTGAGCTACGGGCAAAAAAAGTTAAAAATGGCGATTTTAGTCCAATTTGAGGTTTTCACAAAAATGCAGAACGTCTTTACAACCACATCAAGACGTTTTAGACACGTCAGTCAAGTCATGAAGTTACCAAAAAGGCGATTAAAGCGATTTAAGAACATGTCTCTGAAATGCAGTGGTTTTCCAAACGGTCCTGGAGCAGCAGCACTGTCTGCCTCATCTAACACCCGATCGATTCAACTCCTCAGCTCATTATAGAGACTAAGACCTGAAGTGGGTCAGAAAATGTATAGAAATGTGAGAAAAAAAAACCCGATGCATGTCAGATCTGTGCCACGTCTCTTAAACAGCCAAAAAAAAGCTAATAACCAGCTGCTGTGATGTCGGTTCATCAAAGAACAAAAGAGGAAATCAATAACTTTTGTAGCTTTAAGGATTCATCTACAGTATATTTAATTTAAAATGTTGTGTTTGATAACTCTTGATATCTCTCAATTATACTGTAATGTTGAATGGCTAGTCAATGGGTAAATATTAGGGGGAAAAACTATTTCATAGAGACATCAGTAGTACTGGTATCAGTGATACTGGCCTTCAGTCAAACAAACAAAAAGATGCCATTATACAAATATTAAAAATATACTGTCTTTGTTGTTTCTACATTAATTTTAGGATTGAATGTGAAATTGCAATAAAAGATAATTATAAAAATTTTAATGTTAGGTGGAATTAATCGCGATTAATCGCAATTAATTTCAGAAAAAATGTGATTATTTTTTATAGATTGACAACACTAATTTTTACCTTTGATGCTTTTGTTTAGTGAAATGAAAAAAGTAATATACTACACTTGTTTCCTTTTATATGTTCTTTTTTGCATCTGCTCTTATTTATCGATGAAATAAAAATAGCTATATTGTGATTATTAATATAGCAATGGTTATTAAGAACAGAACTGGATGAAAAGATACAATGTTGCAGGTGATTTTGCTTTGGAACCTTCAGAAAACTTTAACTATTTTTCTCAGAACTGACTTTGCTGACTATATTGACTTCAAATGAGTGTAGCTCAGTCATTTTTCGTCCGATTCCAACTCATACATCATTTTGAAGGGTAAAAATAACTCATTTTTGAAAATGTGCTCATTGTGACTCATTTCGCCAGCACAGGACACATTTTCTATTTAAGCGTTTTCTTAAATGTCACGGTGACCTATTTCTATGTTTGCGGTCATTTATAGCATACATTTAACCCATGCATATTTGTATTTATTTTTATAAAAAAAATTTAAAAATTGGAAAGATCAAACGCTTCAACATATGACCATCGCTTATCCATTTACATCTATTAGCAACTGTAATTTTAGATTAGTTATGATAATTAACTTCTGTACAAAGTGTTGTCTTACTGTGGTCTCCGAAGTGTTTGCTCTGCTCCAGAGCACAGTGGCACCTCCTCATGGTCAGCCTGGACAGAACGGGTTATTCCTGTGAGATTTCTGGTCTAATCATGAAAAACGAAGGCTTTATGAAGCTGAAGCGAGCAGCGCACCTGTTGAAGGAGAACTCCACGTCCAGAGGTTCTCCGAGGTAGTTCTTCTGAAAATCAGCGTTCACTCGTAAACTCACGTCCTCGTCGCTGATCTGCGAGAGCCGATGCACAGAACATGTGACTGACAGCTGTCAATCAATCACACAACAAGGCTTCCACATAACGTCCAACACAAGAAGACATTCATAAAGGTCCGCAACAACCGACTGGTAGAGGGTTTCTGCAGGCTTTATTAAAGTAAATTAACCACCTTTTTAAGAGCAAGAGAAGAACATTAAGCAATAAATTGAATGGAACACAATGTCAAGTTGTACTAGCAAAGTTTCCAACAATCTCCATTACTTTTCAATTCATTTGACAAAAAACAATAACTTTTACTGTATCTTCTGATCACATAGCAAAAACAATGATGCTCTTCCTCAGTATTTTTGTCTTGTTTTCCAGTGCAAATGACTAAAAATTCTAAAAATCAAGATATTGAGAAGCAAAATGATTTAAACAGGTAAAAAAAATTATCAAAATGAAGTTCATCGTAAACAAGAACAGATTTCGGTTTTGTTCGAAAACAAGTTTTCATTCCTCATTGACAGATATTCTTGTTTTAAGCATAAACTCACTTCATTTTGTTCAGTTTCTTTGAAAACAAGACTTTATATATTCATTTTGCATCTCCAGAAAATACATCTTAATTTATGTATGTTTAAATATTGGAAAACAACACAAAAGATACCGGGAAAAATATTCATGTTTTGCAGTGCATGCAACATTTAATGCCATGACTTCATGAATTTAAGACTTTCTGGTCCAGTTTGAGATCGTTACAGGGGTTAAAGCAAAAGAGCCTGAACTTTTTTTCCGGTGGGCAGCACATGCAAAGCATGCAATAACTGTGGCAACTTTAACATTTGAAAAGATGCTACGACAAAGCTATTGCTTTCTTTATTCAAACTGATTTTTTTTTCATGAATATATGATTGACCTGAAGAATGAAAGCTGTATCATACACTTGGAAAATTACAAGCTATATCACTGCTTATCGACTCTAGGGGTGTGACAATACACTTAGCTCACGAGATGAGACAAAATACAGATACTTACACAAACAGACCCAAGTGAAAACCAGGTTTTAGTATGACTATTTATATAGAAACTAACGATGAGGCAATAATAATTGGCTCAAATAAAGTATCAAAACCAAGTAATTACATGGTTGTATTGAACAACACTGATAAAATACATAATGTAATATGCCTACACATAATATGAACATAACCTTAAGTACACTATGTGTTATAACAAACACCTGCAGAGGGCGCCAAAGGCCCGGTGACGTTTCATTTCACACATTTAAAAAAAAATTTTTTTTAAATACCACAGCAAAAACAACTCGACTAATATGAATTTCAAACATTAAATTATTAAAGACAAGCAAACAGTCAGTAATAAACTAGGAAAGAGCTAATTAATTAGCAACAGCATAAATAAATACAACTGAACTAATTTCAGGTACAGAAATTGAGTTATTGCTTTTATAAAACGGTTATTCATATACGTAGTAAGGTTTCACAAAATAAAACAGAGCAAATAAAGTGTAATGATATTAATAAAAACAGTATTCTTCCACCAAACAATGTAGCTCCTCAGAAACAGTTGTGGTTGCAACAAAGTGGTTGCCGAGCAACACACAAACGTAAACAAAGGTGTATGTTACTTTGTAGGGTCATTTACAACAGCTTCGAACGCGGCTCAGCCAATCAGAATCAAGCACCGGAACTCTCCGTTTTATAAAATACTGTACACGTGCGTTTTCTTTCTCATCGATTTACGTTTACTTAAGACAAAAACCCCTGTGTTTATGATGATATACTGATGCATTTTACTGCATACTGGTCGGTAAATGTTAAAGAAAAGTGGAAATGCACGGAACGGTTCGAGAACAGACACAAACCGGGAATCCGCACCAGGACCGCTGTTCTGTGCGCTGCACGCAAACAGTGCGCAAGTTAATGCCCTTCCTCATTTAAAATCACATTAAAATGCGAACGCAGGAATCATTAAGCGGAATGAATCGAAATGCACGTGTCTTATCAAATACCGGGTTCTTGGAAATCGGGAACCAGTTCAGAAATGGAACAGGTTCTCGATACCCAACCCTAGATTATAAGAGAGCGTCCTGACCGATGAAGAGGCTCGGCCGGCCCTCGGCGAGGCCTGGCACCTCCAGGTGCAGATACACGGCTCCTTTCCTGAGGATGGCGCCGGTGAGACTGAACTCTCGGATCTCCCTCTCGGCCTGCAGCTCCTCCAGCCACAGCAGAGCCGAGAAACGCGGCAGTATCCACGACAGGCTCAAGGGCTGCGGAAACACACCACAACAACAGCTCTTATTAAAAGGTGATGCGTGTCAGTTATGGTCAAATAATTACCAACTTTTTAATAAATTGGGTCAATGATGTATTGACAGATTTTCGACAGGCCTATTTTAAAATACAAAAGCATAATATCTATTGTAATTGTTCAAACAGTAAGAATGCTGTGTACACAAATTCATATTAAAATTTTAAATTAAGTGGTTTTAGTGCTTTTTCATCTACATGAATTGGCCATAGCACTCGGGAGTGGTCGTGCCACACGATATTTTCAAATTCAGTCAAAATGTACAAGCACAGAATTGGCCACCTGAACAAAACAAGCCAGCTTCCCACAAAAGGTCACTATGAAATTTATAATAAAAATAAATACTTAATATTCATTGTTTTTTTGAGGTCATACCACACGATATCCAAATGTGTTAACTACATACCTGCCATTAAAAAGGTTATTTTTTTCCCAAATTTGAAAGAGTTACAAACCTGCTTGATGCTTTCATGGGTCCTTGGCAAATTGGCATATAATGCAACATCCTATCTTTGAATGGATTTCAACATAAAAGTCCCAAAGTGGTAGTTTCTTGATGGTTGCACCACATGACATTTCATAAAATGGACATCGGACAGTGTTTGTTTGTATATTATGATGGAAATATAAATACAAATGCTTCGCAATTTTGTACAGGATTACAAAACACTTTGGAAATCGTGCCAAATAGTGCAGAAAATTAATCTGAATAAATTTAGGGTGATTTCAAAGATGTTTCCAAAACAGCAGTTATGGTCAGACGGTTGTACCACATGATATTTTGACACTTTAAATAAGAGAAAAATTACAAATAAATTATGTTTTTTTTTGAAAAGTTAAAGTGGGTAGATACATGGGAGAGGTACTTCATATATATATATGGTATCTTTTTTTATGCATTTAAACCAATTTTTTACTGACAAAATGCAATCAGACAGAAAATTTAGGCATCACGTCATTGCCCCATATGTCAATGATTACCAGTTTTTTTATAATAAATTTGTATTGTATCATAAAAAAAAAAAAATGAAAACAGACAACACAGAATTTATAAACAAGATATTTCAAAGAGTCCCATTATTAGTTAAAAAAAAAAAATACAAAAAAAAAAAGTTTATAAATGCTTCAATTGTATTAATTAGGTTTTATTAATCCAATTTATTATTAATGCTTTCTGATTATTAAAGTTCAATTAAACCATTAAAACAGAAACCTTAAAAATAAACAGAATTTGGAAAAATAAAACTGATTTCCAATTAAATTTTTGTTACACGTAATACATATTTGTTAAATTGTACACATTTCATGATTTAAATTAATTAGACATGCTTTTAGATTACTGAAATTAAATTTAAAGTGCCCCTATTATGGGTAATGAAAGGTTCATATTTTGGTTTTGGGCGTCCCCAACAACAGGTTGACATGCATGCAAGGTCAAAAAACACTTTCACTGTCTTGCAATGTGCATTTATTTTTATCCTTATTTGCGGAACGACTCCCAAACGATTCGCTCAACGATTCATTTTTCCAAACCCCTCCTTTGCGTGACGCTAATCTGCGGTGATTGGTCCGATTGTATCATGCCTGATAAAGCAGCGTTTGTGAGCGCAGTGCTGCTTTGTGTACAGCGTTACCCGGGAAACAGCTATTATTACTGCTCTAAAAGCGGCACCTAGTGGCAAAGAATGAATTTGCATTTCATGTTTTCCCGGGTCTGCGCGCGCAACAAGTGGGCGGGCAATATGCTAATGTTTCATGTTGACATCAACATGAAACATTAGCATATTGCCCGCCCACTTGGAGAAAATCAAACTGATTTCATCCCTACAATGAGCAGTGAGCGTCAAGAATCTGCATGTGTGAGACGCAGCAGAGAAGCGCATTACCTCCGCCAGAGCCGGCTGTGCGATCAGAACGTCCTTCTGGCCTTCCACACAATCTCTGAGAGCCTGAGGCACACCGTAGTTCCCCAAGAAGTTTGGAAGATGCCGCCGTGCAAGTCTGTCGAAAACCAGTGACGAGACCATTACAGCACAGATTTCACAAGATATCCGTCAATGACACTCAGGATCCGTCGCGCTTACCTTCATCTTTAGCATTAGATCTTTCTCTGTCTTTGAACAAAACCAATGCTAGAGGATGGTGGATTCATTCTTATTCTCACAACAAATAAATAACACTGACAAACCCGCTTACATTTAGGGTTGCAAAGGGGTGGAAAATTTCCAGAAACACGCTCTAAAAATCCCTGGAATATTCCAAAAAAATTCTAGAATGTTTCCTAAATTTACTGGAAATTTTCCACCTTTTTGCAATCCTACTTATATTACACTTTTACATTTTTTAATAAAAGTTTGAAGTATGGAACCGTATATGACATGACAAAAATATATTTATTGTGGCCATGAATTAAAAATGATTCCTCACAACTTAATTCATTCCCTTGTTTTATTAAACTGTGGCCATGTTATAATATGTTATTCTTTCATTTCAATTTAATTAAAATGAGGCTACAATGTGGCCATAAACATGAATTTCCTAATTTGTGGCCACAATAAATATATTTTTGTCTGCATCTCATGAATGAAATACACAAAGTATGTTCAGAGGGATGCACACTTGCAATGCACTGGTGTTAGTATGTTTCTGGCCTTAAAACAGAGTTGCAACTAATATCTGGTGACTGAACAATTCAAAAACACAAAAATGGACACAACAGTGCTGGCAGGAAAGGAAAAGCACCTGAGGCCAGAATCAGTGATATATGTGTGTGGGGCCTCACCTGATGGGGGCCGGCGGGGCCGTGACCGTGAGCACCTGCAGGGGCTGCTGCTGCTGCTGCGGCGGAGCTGTTAGAGCGGAGTACGGGACGCTGGGTTTGAGCAGACTCTCCTCCGCGCTGCTCACAGACACCTCCAGACGCCTCCCGATGGTGAAGGAGGAGAAGTGCAGGAGCAGCAGCTCGGCGGAGCGACCCAGAGTCCTGCAGTAAAGCACACGCACAATCACCATAATCTTCAGCAATGAGCACGACACACAAACACAGTGTCGCTTCACTTCAGAGATGCAAACAGATGCCTAGTAGTAGTTACTTTAAGGTATTTTTTTTATTACCTTATATGTCCAAAACTGTAATTTTTCACAAAAAAAAAAAATCTCAGGGATTAAATTGTTCTGTCGCTACGACGGATTTCCATCAGTTCATAAAGACTTAATTGCTTCATTCCTGAATGATTCAGCCATTCTAACGAATCAAATGAATGAATGATTCAGTGATAAAATCAGTGACTTGCCGCCACCTGCTGGTGGATTGAGTTTTATTTTTAACGTTTTTTTTTTTTTCTTAAGCAGAATAAGACAAATAAGTTACCAATCATATGAAATTAGTATTAATAAATTAATTGGTACTACAGAGGTGGCACAGAAGATCACAAAAGTGGCTTGTAGGTACATTTCCAGACGTTTAATGAGGCTCAGAGGGGGCATGAGTGCAATTAAATTCATGTGGAGATTAATGTTTTAAATATAAAATTTTGAATACAGAAATATTAAAGGATTTAAATAACAAATTATACACTAAACATGAAACTAAATCCGCCAGCAGGTGGCAGCAAGTCACTGATTTTATCACTGAATCATTCATTCAATTGATTCGTTCGAACAGCTAATTCATTCAGGAATGAAACAATTAAGTCTTTATGAACATCATCTTATTGCAACATTTTACAAAAATCAAGATTGAATATATTTGGTGAAAATCCCATGTTATTAAAGACGAAGTGCTACGCAGGCTATTTAAGACCATATTGGCTGATGCTGAACTAAAATGCAAAAAGTTTGCCCTATCTCTTCACCGTTCCCACATCTCACACCTCAAATACATAAAATATTACCCTTTTTAGACATAGTTTTTGAAGTAAAGAGTAAAGAAAATACTAGGGATGCACCGATAGGATTTTTTTGGCCGATACCGATATTAACAAACAACTATTGGCCGATTCAGATACCAATACCGATACCGATATTAACAAACAACTATTGGCCGATTCAGATACCAATACCGATACCGATATTAACAAACAACTATTGGCCGATTCAGATACCAGTACCGATACCGATATTAACAAACAACTATTGGCCGATTCAGATACCAATACCGATACCGATATTAACAAACAACTATTGGCCGATTCAGATACCAGTACCGATATTGGTCAATTGCATAAAGCAGGGCTTAAAAAATATATAAAATAATAAAAAAAATTGGTAGTAAGGATGTGTTAAATTGATAAAAAGTGATAGAAATATTTTCTAACAATACAAGTCTTAACTGTTTTGAATAAATGCTGTTCTTTTTAACTTTTTATTAATCAAAATCTTGAATAAAGGATAAAAAAATTAATAAAAAATTCCAACATTGACAGTAAATAAGCATATTGATAATAAATCTGTATGATTTCTGAAGATCATGTGACACTGAAGACTGGAGTAATGATGCTGAAAATACAGCTGCTAACAAACAACTATTGGCCGATTCAGATACCAATACCGATACCGATATTAACAAACAACTATTGGCTGATTCAGATACCAATACCGATACCGATATTAACAAACAACTATTGGCCGATTCCGATACCAATACCGATACGATACCAATACCGATATTGGTCAATTGCATAAAGCAGGGCTTAAAAAATATATAAAATAATAAAAAAAATTGGTAGCAAGGATGTGTTAAATTGATAAAAAGTGATAGAAATATTTTCTAACAATACAAGTCTTAACTGTTTTGAATAAATGCTGTTCTTTTTAACTTTTTATTAATGGAAGTCTTGAATAAAGGATAAAAAAATTAATAAAAAATTCCAACATTGACAGTAAATAAGCATATTGATAATAAATCTGTATGATTTCTGAAGATCATGTGACACTGAAGACTGGAGTAATGATGCTGAAAATACAGCTGCGCATCACGGAAATAAATTAGAGTTTTAACGTTTTTTGTTTTTTTTTAAACAGAAAAATGTTGTTTTAAATTGTAATAATATTACTTTTTTCTCTATTTTTGATCAAATAAATGCAGCCTTAAGCAAAAGATACTTCTTTTAAAACATATCAAATCCCGGAGTATAATGAGTGAGTAGTCCTCGCCTGGCCTGACAGCAGACAGTCACAGACGCTCTCTCCCCGGGCTTCATCTCCAGCATCTGCACCGACTCTTCATCAGCTGGACCTCCTGCAGGCGAGCTGTTCTTCACAGACACAGATCTGAGGCAGAACTGCTGAGCCGAGTCCCATCCGGCAAACTCACAGCATTTCAGCCGCTGGCGCTCAGAGCCGCTGTTTCTGAGTCGAGCACCACAGAACGAGAGAGAAGCAACAGATGCATCAGGAGCCAGCAAACATTTACAGCTTCAGGGCCCTATGCATTCCGTGATGCGGAAAACACGGACGGAATCCAGTCATAAAAATGGAATTTACTGTATAAGGGTTAGGGTTAGGAATGTCACGGAATTTGTCAAACTTTGAATGAATTAATCAGAAGTAGGTCATTACACTAGGGCTGGGAAAATAAATCGATGCATCGCGAATCGAGAAATGATTCCGCATCCATTCTGAGATTTTCCGAATGCATCACGATTCTCTCTCGATTCGATTCTGAGCTTAGTTGTGAACAGCAGATGGCGCTGCATGCTTTAGAAACAGCCGTACTCTGCTCGTTTCCAAATCCTTACACACACTTGAACCTAAAATAATCATTCATAAAATTCGAAAAGTTTGAAGCGATTTACAAAAGTGTTCACAGTGGGCTGTGTTTACATTAATCTCACATCATAAAAGCATTCTGAGCCGAGGTGAAATTAACTTTACATGACTCGGCCGAACGCACAAGCGCTCTTCTTCATGAGCGTTTGAGTGTGCGGATAAAAACTAGAGTAGAGCGCCATCTGCTGCTGAAATCTAAACCTCAGAATCGATTCCAGAGGAATCGCGATGCATTCTGAAAATCTAAGAATCGATCCACGAATCGATTCTGCATCGATTTATCGTCCCAGCCCTACATTACACGTTTGTTGCGTTTATAATGTTTGTAAACATTTTGCTTTATTCACCTGCATTATTTTTGAATGTAATGATAAAATGCGCCGTCTACAGCCTGCTATGTTTTTTCCTCTCAAAACACAATTTAATACGAGTCGGCCTAGCGGTTTATTAACCAAGCAGCAAACATTCTTAAATATCTTGAAAAAATACTTTAATGTCTTTAAAGCCTTGACAGTTTTTTATTTCGTTTAATAGGCCTACATTTGGCCGAGATCTAGAAAAGATAATGGCTATGATTGGTTATGACTAACGCAAGACAGGCTACCAGATCTAGACTCTCTTCCCGTTTTTTTCCTTTTGAGCAAAGAAAACGCATACTATTAACAAACTCCATCTGTTCACTGCAGAGAAAGCTGCATCTGAAGTGGCATTAGATGCATTTACACAGACTGTTTGATGAAGCGGAGCTGCCATAAATGCATTTACACCACAACATTTCAAATGCATACATAATTTTATAAGATTCATGTTTTAAATATTTTTGTTAAAATGTTGGGAAAAATGCAATACTTTTAAATTTGAAACCAAACCACCAGTAGATGACGGTAAATGACTGTTTTAATGAGCGAATCGTTTATCCAAATGGCTGATTCATTCAGAATCGAGGCGTCAGTCTTTATGAAAGGGTTACTGAATCATTGACTCACTTGATTCGTTCAAAAACGTGGATTCATTCAGTATCGTGTTGCTCGGAGACACAAAACAGTTCTGCTGTGGCTTTGATTGAAACTTCGTCAGCGAACTTGAGCAAAAACAATCAATATTGTATTACGAATTGCAAACTTAGGTATGATGATGGTCACAGACACACTTTTTTAGCTTCAGACTTTGATTCCTTCCAGTAGGAGGAGATCAAACAGGTTTGATACTTTCAGACGATTTGAAAACACACATTGTTTTCATTTGTCACGCGTCTACTAGCAACAGTGCGCATTGTTTCTGTGTGAGTCTGTTGTGATCGGAACAACTTTAAAGTCTGGTAGCACACTATTTACAAAGTCGGTAAGTGTATGATGCCTAGGGTTTTAAAAATCGGTTTAGATTTTAAAAGCTATGCAGTGTATTCCAGACTTAAGGTGTGCATGTGTGAACTCACTGGATCCAGATCTGCAGCTCCTTGCGGTTTCCCAGTAATAGAGACCCAAAGTGGCTTTCCCGGCTGACCTGGAGCCCACCCTTATTCTCCAGCAATCTCTGCACCTCATCGTCTGGCATATTCAGCTCCGAGGCGTTTCCACTGTCAGAAACACACACAGAGAAACACCACAAATACTGTAAACACTGAGAGTGCAAGCAGTCACTTATAAAGCTGCCTCGACCGATACAGCAAAAGCAATAGTTTACCGTCCTCATTGTAAATCAGTCCATCCATGTAGAATAAGTCAGATTTTATTAAGGCTATTAAATTAAAACTCACATTTTAAATATGCAACAAACCCATCAAGATGTTTTTAACTTCCATAATCCATAATAATGCTTCCTCCAGTGAAAAAGTGCGTCTCCTGTTGTCTCTCGCATCAAAATCCACACACATATGTGAGCCTGCAGCACAAAAGCAGTGTTAAGTCGCTGGGGTATATTTGTAGCAATAGCCAACAATACATTGTATTGATCAAAATTATACATTTTTCTTTTATGCCAAAAATCATTAGGATATTAAGTAAAGATCATGTTCCATGAAGATATTTTGTAAATGTCCTACCGTAAATATATCAAAACTTAATGTTTGATTAGTAATATGCATTGCTAAGAACTTCATTTGAACCGTAAATATATCAGAACTTAATTTTTGATTAGTAATATGCATTGCTAAGAACTTCATTTGAACAACTTTAAAGATGATTTTCTCAATATTTAGATTTTTTTGCACCCTCAGATTCCAGATTTTCAAATAGTTGTATCTCGGCCAAATATTGTCCTATCCTAACAAACCATACATCAATGGAAAGATTATTTATTCAGCTTTCAGATGATGCACAAATCTCAATTTTGAAAAACTGACCCTTATGACTGGTTTTGTGCTCCAGGGTCACATATTTGTTTAGAGCTGTTTAAACAGTGCTTGATCTGTGCAGATTTCTCCAAAACTGCAATTTTTCACACACAAAAAACATTTTTTTACATCTTGTTGCAACATTTTACAAAGATAAAGATTGAATTTATTTGGTCAAAAACCCATGTTATAAAAGATGAAGTGCTATGCAGGCTATTTAAGACCATATTGGCTGATGCTGACCTAAAATGCAAAATGTTTGCCCTCTCTCTCGCTCTTCACCGTTCCCACATCTCAGACCTCAAATACATAAAATATTACCCTTTTTAGACATAGTTTTTGAAGTAAAGAGTAAAGAAAATACTATACAAAACTTACTGAAACAACCAGGGGCTAGTCACATAAACTTAGGCACCAGGTTAAGACTGCGTCTTAAGAACTAGTTTGCCAAGTGGTTATCAGTCTTACTCTTCCAATACAACTAAGACCAATCTACCTATTCATAACTGAATTCAAAAAGTTATGACCAGTCTTGAAGAAAAAACTAGTCATGAAAAGCCCCTCATAAAAACACTTTCTCATTGGATCTAAGGAAATCTCATAGGTGACCTATTTTGATCTGAAAAACGTGAGTTGTCACTGAAAGGTGAGGAGTTTGCATCTATGGTTATTATGGACTCGTGTTTTAGTTAAAAACATCTTAATGCTGGATTTGTTTCATCTTTTGTCTTCTCCAGATGTTAACTGATGGACTGGAGTGCTGTGGATTATTGTGATGTTTTTATCAGCTCTCGTTCCGACGGCACCCATTCACTGCAGAGACACTGATGCAATGCTACATTCCTCCAGATCTGTTGTTACACAGTAACTGAGTGTCACCTGTGCTGGACGGGCGTCATACACAGAGCTCTCCAGCTGTACAGCGACTGACTGCTCTCCACCACCACCACATTCACCACATCACCCCGAGCGGGTCTGAAGCCCGGCGGCACGATCAGAGAGTCCAGACTGAAGAACACGCTGTCCTCCACAACACCGCTGCGGCCGTGCAGGACGCTCACGCTCACCTGACACACACAGCACACTTTACAGCCACTGGTCATTTAGGAAAGAGCTAGGGCTGGCCCATATGGCCAAAAAACTATCACCATGGTTCTTTTTTTCACATCAGTCGATATCAATAACTGTCACGATAAAGGTCACATTTTTATTTCTTCCAAGTTTAAAGGCTGATTTTTGCTCCGATGTGAAAGTTGTACAAACCAGACGGTTAATTGTGGTTTTAAACTATTCGTTATGATCAGAACACGACAAACACTTCACGTTTCTTAATTCTTTACACTTTTCCAGTCACCACAAAATAAGTATCTTAATAAAAGAAAATAACTTCTTAGTTCTGCATGTTCTAATGAGTATTATAAAACATAAAACATTCTCTTAGAAATACACATCTGATAGTAGCTTGAGTTAGGATGCAGATGTAGATTTATGTTCATTATCAAAACCAGGTATATCTGTAAAAATTGTAGCAACCTCACTTTTATATGGAGAAATTTAATCATTCTGACTGTTTGAGGGTTTTGTTTTTTTTAACTAATTGGTCTTCCCATAGTAGCATACATTTAGATCATGATAATCACAGTTAAAACCACAAATATAGCATGCCAATACCATGGTAAAAATGTAATAGAGAAAGTTGCTAAAGAAGGTCGATTTGTTGCTAAAAGTTGCTAAATGATGTTGTTGCGTAACCACGACGCAAAATTGTCACAGCATCAAATCTCAGCAAAAAACATATTTTATATATGTTAATTTAGATTTGTTTGTAAAATAATATGCATAATATAATATTAAAATAGAAATAACCGTTTTTTAAAAATACATTAAATTATTGAACACTTACGCATTTTTGAATGATTACAATTTAAGTTTTTTCTAATAGCTAGTAAACTAGTAATACTACACATTCTCAACAATTATGCTTTAAGCAGTGTATTAGTAGTTAGTTAGTATGCTACACTCTAAGAAGAGTCTGTAAAAATAAGGCACAATTTACTATGTCAATATTTTTTAAAAATTCCGAATTGTTTTTTTACCTGCATTTTTACTTTTGCATTGTTTTCGAGGTTACAGAGTTACAACGGATAATGTCCTGGAAAATTACTAGTAACTTTTCCATTTTTCTTACAGTGTACTAACTGATCAACAAATCGCAGATACAAGCTACTAACAAAGTGCATCATAAATTAACAATTATTAAATTATTATTATTAAATTGAATAATTGCATATAGCAGTATATAACTTAATTCACAATGTGTGTACTGCTAAGCATCTACGGTTTACTCTTTTTGTGTAATTTGGATGGAAAACGTGTGCCTTTTTATTGTCCGAGTCACTTATCAAAAGTTGCTAAACGTTGCCAGATAAATGTTAAAAATAGCTAGATTTGTTGCTAGGTGCTTTTGGAAGAAAACGTTGCTAGGGTAGTGTGAAAAGTTGCTAAATTTAGCAACAAAATTGCTAAGTTGGCAACACTGCTCTTTCGTTCCGCCTTTGCCTCGAACATTTTATCGAACTCTTGTTATCGTATATCGAGGAAATTTATACCGCGCGATAATTATCATTATCGATTTATCGGCCAGCCCTAGAAGAGGTTTGATTTAGACTGATTGGCACAGGTCAGGACATCAGTGAGAGCTGATGGTGACTGACCCCATCCATGCGCCGGTATCGCAGAGGAGAAACCGCTCGAGCCTGACTGCTCCATTCAGACGGACAGACGAAATACTGCGCCAGAACCCAGTCGCCCTTCACCGGCTCGAACCCTGAAACACACACACTCTGTTAAACACAGCACATAGCTTGCTCACCTTGTAAAAGGTCTGTCATATTTCAGTTACATAAAATAGCATCATGCAAAGTCAGAAAAGCCACCAAGTTAAAAAAAAAAATGCCCCAAAACTCAATATATGAATTGCCCCTGTGTGCATTTGTTTTTTGTGCTTATAATAACATAATATAGTTAAGAAATATCACATGAGTGCTAATTTTCAGAATATTTTTCGAATATAGATTGCACGTGATTTTATACACCAGTTCAATTAACAGTTAGGTTAATTATATTAATTGACAATTTTTAGTGTTCTATTTCAGCAACAAAAATTGTTTCAAACGGCAGACCGGCTGCATTTGGCAGCAACCAAGAATGCTATTTTGTTTTTGAACGATTCAGTGTTTTTGATTGAATCGGGTGAGTCGATGATTCAATGACTCATTCATAAAGACAGCGGTCACTTGCTTGTTCACGATTATGAATGAATTAGTTTAAACAAATCAGTCGAATTAATGATTCTTTGATTCACTTCTGGCTTGCTACCACCTACTGGTGGGTAATATATAATATTATCATTTCATATTTCTATAGTCACAAAATTATATTTAAAACGATTAATCTTATTACATTACTTATGCATATATATATTTATTGCATATATTATAATATGCATATTCATTTGCCGTGTGAATGCATTTTGATAAATGGTAAGATGGATTATGTTGATACTGATTTAATTTGATTGGTAACAGTGTTAATTAGTGCAAGTAATGCAAGTGAATAGCAATTTTTTTTCTCTGTTCATCACAGCAGGTGATTACATCTGTATGGATCACATTTATGTCCCTTTTGGAGCTTGAATCTGTTGGACCTCATTGACTATAACTGACAAAAAAAGCTACTACAAATATGTTCTTTTGTGTTACAGAAGAAAGAAATTCCTACGAGTTTGGGCACGAGTGTGTCATTGACACGGGCCGTTGTGTTCACATGCATTTATCTCTGTCATGACACAAAGTTGCAGCATCAGTCCAGTAATTTAAATACGTTACATACTCTTTCCAGACTGGGGAGGATGTACAGTGTGTTTTCACCGTGCAATGAACTGCAAGACTAATGCATGACAAGAGCCCTTTTAATATATTCATTATATTCATATATGAACACTGAGATTGAAACATCATCCTATCACAGCAGACTGCGGAGCATTAAAGCCACTGATTCTGACCTTCGCAGAGAGCCGATCGCGGGAAATACGTCGTCTGGTTGATGTAGCCTCCGTCTCGATCACATGACGTCACTGTTCCAATCAGAGGCCTGAGTTTGTCAGTGTCCAGCGCGAGCGCCTCTGACCCGCCGCTCTCCCAGGCGTCCTTGTGCCGCTCCACCTGAAAACAACAGAAAAACATCACTGAAATGTACTCCAGAAATAAGAGACACACATAATATTAGTGCTTTTGAGATTAAATTAATGAGCCAATTCAATTAATAATGAAATCGAGTAATTTGGTACACAGTTCCTTTTAAACTCTGCCTATTTCTTTTGATAAATAATTTGCAAGCTTTAAGGTGATTAAAATATGATCTACCTGCACAAACATGCACAGTGTCAATATGTTTAGTAACTTGCAAACAATATTCACCCCAAAATTATACACCATTTCTATAAAAAAAAAAAACATTTTATAAAATTTTTCAATGAATGCAGTATAGAAATTAAAAAAAAAAGAGCAAATGCATTTAAAAACCAATAAAGAGGTATATTTATGCTAAGAAATAAACAGAATCAAATCTAACACCATGTCAGTATAGCCATATTTACGCATAAACAGGATTGTGCAATCCCTAGTTGCTTAGAGAACTGTGTTTTCAGACATAATTACCTACTTTTATTAGTTTGTGTATTTGTATATATTTAGACCTCGTCAAAGACTACGTCTGTCAAAGATTTTTTTGTTTGTTTGTTCGTTTAAAATGTTAAACAACAGAGTCTTCTTCTGGCTCAACGGTCTCAAACAGCCTTTGAGCTCATCTTTTTTCACAGATACGTCATCAAAGCCCTTCAAATTAGTATAAAGATGGTAACTGTTAATGTTGAGTTATATATGTTAGATGACACGGTGTAAATAATAGTTTGCTGTTTTTGAACAAACCAACCAGAAAGCATATAGAAAATGTTAAAAAGTGCTTGAAATAGTTGGACACTGACGTTGAATGTGTAATGCATGTTATTGTTCTGATGTTAGTCAGTTCGGTTGCATAGTCTGTTCGCAAAAGTGTTCTTTATATCTTTCTGTTTTATTGTTTTAAACACAAACAGCCAATTAAAGGGATAGTTCACCCAAAAATGAAAATTCCGTCATTAATTACTCACCCTCGTGTCGTTCCAAACCCGTAAGACCTCCGTTCATCTTCAGAACACAAATTAAGATATTTTTGATGATATTGTTGTTTTCTTTGCGCACAAAAAGTATTCTCGTTTAGCTTTTACGGTTGAAACCCTGATGCAACATTAACAATTTTAACCAACGTCCTAACTACTTTTCTAGACCTGTGAACATTTCAGTTGCGCTGCTGTCCGTGCAGGGTCAGAGAGCTCTCGGATTTCACCAAAAATATCTTAATTTGTGTTCCGAAGGTGAACGAAGGTCTTACGGGTTTGGAACGACATGAGGGTGAGTAATTAATGACTGAATTTTCATTTTTGGTTGAACTATCCCTTTAAGAGCAAGAAGAGTTAAGACAAAAAGTATTACACTGTAGTGTCTTCTGTTACTGAGAAAATGTGACGAAGCATTCACTCGTGTCTAATGATCTTGAGCACAACAGCAGGTGATTTTTGGCTATTATTGATGATTTTTGGAGCCTGTTCTCACCCGGAGCGCCCTCCACTGTCCGTGGGCTCCTTCCCGCACTGCCAGAGCCTGCACCGAGTCTCCCACACACAGCACGACTCCTCCTAGCACCACTCCCGATGTGAAATACACGCTGTGATCGATCAGGCCGTAATCCGCACACAGATGCGTCACCACACCTGTCCGCACCTGCCGGATCTGCGCCGCACCTGCACACACAGCACAGCGCTCAGTTACACGCACATGAACGCCACCACAAACTCGTTATTACGAGTGGGAAACTCTAACTTTTCTTTAAGCCCAGAGTTTCAGAGTTGGGGGCGTGTCAGTGAAAAAACACATCGCATGCAATGGAGCAGCCAAAGACTATACATATGCTGCGTCTGTACTGATGGTAAATTTGTTGAAATTAATAAAATTATCGTTTTTTGTAATGTACAATAAAACTAAGTTTTACATATACAACATATTATATTATTGTTAGTGCTGTCAAATGATTAATCGTGATTAATCACATCTAAAGTAAGTTTTCTTTACATAATATATGTATGTGTGCTGTGTATATTTATTATGTATATATATATATAAATACACATGCATGTATATATTTCAGAAAAGCATGTTATGTTTATATATTAAATAAATTAGTGCTGTCAAATGATTAATCGCGATTAATCGCATCCAAAATAAAAGTTTGTGTACATAATATATGTGTGTACAGTGTATATTTATTATTTATATATACACACACAGCATATATTTTGAAAATATTTACTTGTATATATTCATAAAATTTATTTTATATATAAATATATTTAATATATAAATGTAACATTTTTCTGAAATATATATACATGCATGTGTGTGTATTATACACTTAATAAATATACACAGTACATACACACATACTATGTAAACAAAAACTTTTATTTTGGACGCGATTAATCGTTTGACAGCACTAATACTATCAATCAGATGATGGACGGCGTGTAGTAAATTGTGTACAACAGATTAAATATACATTAATGTTTAATCTTTCTACAGGGATGATTATGACAGAGAGGTAAAACAGGCTAAGGAGAAACAGGAGCGCAGACACACCAACACCCCTCGGCGTCCACGAAGACCTGACCGTCAGGTGTACCACCCACGCCACCAGAGTAAGTTACATAGGTAGAAAGAGTTTCATTTATTATTTCACAATGTAAAGTGATGAGTGGTTTTCAACTGGTTTTGTTTTAGGATCCAGTGAGGAGCAACACAGTGCCAAAACACAGATTTTTGACAAAGTTGGAAATCCAAAGTAGCAGAATTGTAATTTACTTTCCCAAGACATCGTGCAAACACTGGCCTAAGTGTTGTATTAGTATTAGCCTGTTTGTGCCAGAATACTGCCAAATTATGTTTATTTTCACTTTACTTTCCATTTAATGTCAGAACAGACCTGCAAACCACCTGTATGAGAACCACTGCTTTGACAGTACTATTATTTTCACTTGGTAGATTTAATAAATGAAAAATTACACAATTAAAACAAAATATATATTTTAATAAAACGCGATTAATCGTTTGACAGCACTAACTATGTTTTACATATACATAAAAATGGTATGACTCGGTTTACAAATTGAATACAAACAGAAAAAAGCAAAAACAGAATGATTCACATTCTTTATTCATCATTTTGCAGATGTAGAGTTTTAAAAATCGTTGAATTTTATGTAGAAAAGTTAAATCGGCATCTTGTTCTGACCAAAGCGACTCAAACGCACCTGACTTCGTAATAATAACTTATCAACTCATAAGTACGAATGTCCCTGGAGGACTTTTTAAAATTATTATTATTATTATTATTAATGCCAAGGTACCAAAGATATTAGTACAGAAGATATCAACATTACGTACAAAACGGTGACATTTCATGCAAAGCACCGTTTATACATGTATATAACAATATATAAATAATACAAAATGAAAGCTTTAACAAAATTAATTAAAAAGATTAAATAAATGAACTGTTTTAACAGCTTTAAGATTAAATCGTTTGGATATATTGTTGAATCTCTTTTTTAAAAATAATAAATCAAGGATTTTAATGAGTGAATTTACTGCGGTGAATATGACATTTTGCAAGAAGTAATAATAGGTTCATAATAAAATATAAATTGATTGCCAAACAGTACATCCTTAAAAAACAAAGAGCACATTGCGATTGATAACATTAAAGAATCCAATCCAAACTAGCTGTGTTATTTAAACCTTTTTAATCTGTGTAGCGATTTGAATGAGATTTCTCTAAGCTTAGTTAGCTTATATATATTTTAAATGCAAAGTCCGTACTTTTTTCCAATGAATATGATCGAGCAAAGTGTGACGCACTGACCGTCGAAGCGCGGATCCTCTCGCCGCTCATCGAGCTCCTGCGCCCGGCGCCACAGCGGCGACAGCAGCCGCGACATCCAGCCCTGCACCACGCTCACCATCACTGCTGTCTGCGACACACAGCGCTCGATAACAGCCCCACACACCAGCAATCAGCGCCAGGTGAACCACTTACCTGTCCTGTCCTGACACCAGAGCACGTGTGACGTGTGACGTGGAGACGCTTGATAACGCTAACGCGATCAACACGTGACGATAAAAAAATATGTGTTATTATTATGCCATACATCAGAACAATACAACGAGAAACATTCAAATGTAAAGGAAAAGTAGAGCAAGATGAACAACATTAATATAATGAAACAGTGCCAGAGGACAGTAACAAAATAAGTTAATAAATAAATAATAATTTAAAAAAAAAACTTTTTTGTGTCACTTTACACAATAGCATGCCTGCTTACAATATTATGAGTTCTAATAGCCTTTTACTTGTGCACTTACATAGGACCTTACAATACAGCTTGAAATCGTTTAGAAAATTAGAAAAGTTTGACCACTTCATTTTATGAATATGAAACTTCCCCATTAAAATTAAGAATTGTATGAAATATGCTTTATCTTTGTCAAATCCATGATCACTGAAGTATATTATTACATCAGTGACGATCAAAACAAAGTCTTGCTACACGCTACTGCATCTACGTAACAATAAAACAATACATTTCAAATAAACATCAAAGGCTATGTATTAGCTATATAAAATTTCCCATTTCAGTTAAATATATTTTTATCAAGTCTGAAAAAAAGTGAATTGAAGCCAAAACATTTCTATCGCCCCCTGGTGTCTGGCTGCAGCATGGGCCATAAACCCCGCCCTCTCCGTGTAAACCAGTGGATGTGAGCCGAACTAATCTAATTACACTTCAAATCACATGTTCCCAAAGACTCTTTCTGTCATTTTAGCTAGTTCTTATCACGCTGATACGTTCAAGCATTTGTTTTTCTAATAAGTTTGGTTTTAGCTAGTTATGTTGCATTTATTTGATCCAAAATATAGCAAAAACAATAAAAATTTATATTTTTATAATTTATATTTTTTATTAATATTTTTACTATTTAAAATAGCTGTTTTCTATGCGTTAAACTGTCATTTATTTCTGTGATGTGCAGCTGTATTTTCAGCATCATTACTCCAGTCTTCAGTGTCACATGATCTTCAGAAATCATTCTAATATGCTGATTTCTCGGTGTAAACTCTAAAAATAGTTCAATCCAAAAGTATTGTTTAGTGTAAACCATGTTGAAGATTAGCAGATAGGCTGTCGATTCATTAAATGATGAGCTGTTTCCTCTAAAAAGCTGTTTATTCAGAGAAGTGAAGCCTCTTCTCCATTGACATCCATTCAAATAAATGGCCTCTGGTCTCCTTTCCCACGTACTAGGGATGGGCGTATCGATCCGAAGTATCGATATATCGATACTGACGCGAGCATCGAAAGTATCGATAAGCAAACAAAAAATATCGATACTAAGGTGCGTTTTATTTACCAGTGGTATTGTTAATTTAACAATAATAATAATAATAATGCGTACAATATGCAATGAATTGGACGAATAACCTTTGTTAGCGAGTAATTGTGTAGGATAGAACTATTTTCCTGCCCATCTGAACACATGCAAATGTTGCAAGACAGAACCAAAAAAAAAAAAAATAATTATTGATTATTTCAAAGGGTTACTAATGACACATCATTTGGATATTTTCATGTCTGGGAAAAATTTGGGATTAAACGGTTTAAAATGCGTTTTAAACTAAGTTAAGTGGTTTTCATTACCCATTTTACTCTTAGTAATTTAATAATTTCATAAATTTCATAATTTAAAAGTTTAGTGCAGAAGTATCGAATCGGTATCGATATCGACGATACTGCCTTGAAAAATATCGGTATCGTATCGAAAACAAAATAAGGGGTATCGCCCATCCCTACCACGTACTGCCAGACCGGAAGTGTTAGCTTTGGCCGTTAAAAGGCCGCTTTGTTTCAGCCTGAGTTTTTGTTGCATTTACACACTTTTGGACCAGCAGGCGTCACCAGCGTGTGGTGTTTTGAGCGCTTCGAAACAGTGAATCATTTTGCGAAGCAATTGGTTCAATTGATTCGAAGCTTCGAAAAGGTATTTTGTTTTTTTTATTGCATCAACTTTACAACCAAACAAGGTAAAAAAATCACATTGCAGAATATAACACATCTTATTCCGCCTTGGTTGAGCATAACCAAAAACAGAACAAAAAAAAATGTAAAGCGTCAATTATTTGCTGGTTGCTGGTTTGCTGGATCCCAGCAAGGGATGCTGGTTGCTGGTTTGCTGGTTCCCCAGTATGGGATGCTGCTTTGCTGGATTCCAGCAAGGGATGCTGGTTGCTGGTTTGCTGGTCCCCAGCATGGGGATGCTGGTTTGCTGGTTCGCTGGTCCCCAGCATGAGATGCTGGTTGCTGGTCCCCAGCATGGGATGCTGGTTGCTGGTTTGTTGGATCCCAGCATGGGGATGCTGGTTGCTGGTTCACTGGTCCCCAGCATGAGATGCTGGTTGCTGGTTTGCTGGTCCCCAGCATGTGGATGCTGGTTGCTGGTTCGCTGGTCCCCAGCATGAGATGCTGGTTGCTGGTTTGCTGGTCCCCAGCATGTGGATGCTGGTTGCTTGCTGGATCCCAGCATGGGATGCTGGTTCCTGGTTTGCTGGTCCCCAGCATGGGGATGCTGGTTTGCTGGATCCCAGAATGGGATGCTGGTTGCTGGTCCCCAGCATGGGATGCTGGTTGGTGGTTGGTTGGATCCCAGCATGAGAAGCTGGTTCCTGGTTTGCTGGTCCCCAGAATGGGATGCTGGTTGGCTGGTCGCTGGTCCCCAGCATGGGGTGCCTGGTTTGCGGTTCCCCAGCATGGGATGCTGGTTGCTGGTTTGCTGGTCCCCAGCATGGGATGCTGGTTGCTGGTTTGCTGGACTCCAGCAAGGGATGCTGGTTGCTGGTCCCCAGCATGGGGATGCTGGTTTGCTGGTCGACAGAATGGGATGCTGGTTGCTGGTTTGCTGATCCCCAGCATGGGGATGCTGGTTGCTGGTTTGCTGGTCCCCAGAATGGGGATGCTGGTTGCTGGTTTGCTGGATCCCAGAATGGGATGCTGGTTGCTGGTTTGCTGGTCCCCAGCATGGGATGCTGGTTGGTGGTTTGTTGGATCCCAGCATGGGGATGCTGGTTGCTGGTTCGATGGTCCCCAGCATGAGATGCTGGTTGCTGGTTTGCTGGTCCCCAGCATGAGATGCTGGTTGCTGGTCCCCAGAATGGGATGCTGGTTGCTGGTTCGCTGGTCCCCAGCATGGGGATGCTGGTTGCTGGTTCGCTGGTCCCCAGCATGAGATGCTGGTTGCTGGTTTGCTGTTCCCCAGAATGGGATGCTGGATGCTGGTTCGCTGGTCCCCAGAATGAGATGCTGGTTGTTGGTTTGCTGGTCCCCAGAATGGGATGCTGGTTTGCTGGTCCCGGTTGCTGGTTCGCTGGTCCCCAGCACAGTAAGCAGGTATGCTGGTGGACCATCATAAGGTATGTTTTGCATGCTGGGACCAGCTTGGGATACTGGTGGACAAGCATTTGTTGTCTTTTGGGTGCTGGTATGATCCCAGCAAGACCACAACAAAATTTGTCTTACATATCAAATTTCTTTAGAAATTAGTTTGTGTTTGTAGTTAAAGACCAAGACAATTTTCCAAATTAATTTTAATAAATTATTTAATAAAGAGAAACACAACATGTTGCTGGTTACATCTTTACACAGTAAAATTCCCAGAGTTAAACAAACACTGCTTAGTTTTCATATGTTCCTGGTCTATAGAAAGTAAAAGTAACACTGAAGCAGTGTTTTAGTTAGTGAAATAAAGGCCCAATCCCAATTCTATTTTATACCCCTTCCCCTTCCCCTACCCCACAATTTATAATTATTGGGGGCACTAGCCCCCCTCAATGTCTATGATGGTTATCGCCCTGATCAGACATGAAAAATATGTTGTGGCACTATCGTGCAGTCTGTAATGATATGACATACTCTACAAGTGATGACTGAGCATTAGTGATGACACCTACGGTTAACAAGTGGAATCACTGAGAATAAGAGGAATGGCAAGAACAGAAAAAAGTGAAGAGGTGAGCAGAAACACATCAACTACTTACAGCAACAAAGCCTTAGATATCTCACCAGAGGATAATTAAACTGCAAAAAGAGAATTACCATATTCACTTATTGCAAGCCAGTTTGGCTTTATTTCTTTCATATGGTAAATGTACAAAGGTTGCTGAAGTCTGTTACCATTATGGTGATTGGTGTTCATTTTAGTTGGGCACTTGGCCATTGACTTTGGTTGAATTAACTCTTGTCTCAGCAATTGTTAAAAGTGCATGCTATCACTATTTTCAATAATATTTCATGGACCTCACTGCACTGGCATACCTTTTACTATGTGCACGTTTTGAAATCAGTGACTGACAGCTGGATTTGAACATATGTGTCTTTCCAGATAAGTATGAAAGTCTTTAAAAACAGCCACTTTTGGTTTTGAACTTTCATTATCAAGTTGTTATTAACTGTCCCGTTGAAAGAGCTCTTCTCATAACCCCTGTTATTGAACAAACTGCTTATGATTACACTCCTATTAGGCATTTTTTGGTTTTCTGTGTACAGATTTCATGAAACTTGAGACAATTCCGTTGATGCTTTGAAACGTTTTACCAGCTTACCAGTGACACTGATTAATAATGTAATCATAACAAAAGCAATTAAAATTTTCAGTACAACTTTCAGCAGAGGGAAGAAATTACATAGTTATCATATAATTAGATAAATCATGTTTTAACCTTATATGTTTTTCCTTTGCATCATTAATGTGTTAAATAGAGAAATATGAAAGGAAAAACTGTGTTTGTCCCCAAAACACTACTTGCATACAGACAGCTGGCCTACTGACACTCAACCCTGCAAGACCATGCTGGTGAACCAGCATCACCAGCTCCCTTTTGCTTGAGAACAGCATGGATATGCTGATCCACCAGCTAGACCAGTACTATACCAGCATAAACCAGCACTATACCAGCCGGGACCAGCTTGGAATCCATGCTGGTTTATGCTGGATTTTTCAGCAGGGTACTTATCCAGAGTGAGCAAAAGGGCTGGCAAAATCACTCTGGACCCCTCACATCCAAGTTCCATTCAAGTTCCCTCTGTAACTTGTGTTCTTTGAGTGTTTGTCTCTGTGTTTGTTTGTCAGGTGAGTCGAAACTAAACTCAGGAATGAGGAACCTGTTTTACAGACTCAGACACGCCTGTTTTACACACGTCCCTCAAACACAGAACCAGGAAACAGGAATCACATGAGTTCAGGGAAAGAGAAACTGTAGAAGTGTAGAGCTGTTGTGTGTTTGTGTCTCTGTATTCATGCAGTAAAATGGCAGAAGCCAGATTTTCTCAGGATGAGTTCTTGTGTCCGGTGTGTCTGGATCTCCTGAAGGATCCAGTGACCATCCAGTGTGGACACAGTTACTGTAAGAGCTGTATTACAGACTGCTGGGATCAGGAGGATGAGAAGAGAGTCTACAGCTGCCCTCAGTGCAGACAGACCTTCAGTACAAGACCTGCTTTATTTAAGAACGTGGTGTTTGCTGGAATGCTGGAGAAACTGAAGCAGACTAAACTTCAAAGTGTGGTTCCTGCTGGAGCTGGAGATGTTCAGTGTGACGTCTGTACTGGAAGAAAATCAGCCGTCAAGTCCTGTCTGGTGTGTCAGGAATCTTACTGTCAGAATCATTTTGAGCGTCACGAGGAGTTTCATTCACGTAAGCCACACAAAGTGATTGAAGCCACTGGACGACTGCAGGAGATGATCTGCCAGAAACATGAGAAGCTCCTTGAGGTTTTCTGTCGCACTGATCAGAAATGTATATGTGTGCTGTGTACGATGGATGAACATAAAAACCACGACACTGTATCAGCTGCAGCACAGAGGACAGAGAAACAGGTATTTAACACTAGACACTGATGAAATATTGCTGACACTCGTTTCATATGTGTTTATATCAGCACCATATTAACAGCTTACAGCATTCACACTGCTCACCACAGCAGAAATGAACAGCAGCTGCACACAAACACTTTCTGTTCAGTAAATCTGACTGAATCCAGATGATTTTAGCCATTTATAGCTTCACTTCAGTCATTTATTTTCTGTCTAGAGCTGCAGCTTAATTACGCAGAACACAGAAGTCAATGTGAAGCTCTACATCTATGTCAGATTCACTTTCATAATACTTACACTTATAGTGTGAAACAGGCCTAAATCACACGATAATTCATGAAAGATGATAGTAAATGATCAATCTTCCCTTCTACAGCCATTGATTATCAGTTCAGATACGTAACCGTTAAACTGCCTCTCCCTACTTTTCCTGGATTCATCTGTTCACTTGATGATTTAGTGCCAGTAGTTTTCTGTGACATTCACTATCATCTGTTTGTCCTGCAGAAGCAGCTGAAGGAGACGCAGAAGACGCTCCAGCAGAGAATCCAGCAGAGAGAGAAAGATCTTCAGCAGCTGAGAGAGGCTGTGGAGTCTCATAAGGTGAGTCTGGAGAAGAAGAGAAGAGTCGTATCCTGATCATCCAGACAGATTTGATGTGTATTCTCAGGTGTTGTGTAGAGAGAGTGTGTGTGGACGCTGTTACTGGGAGCTGGAGTGGAGTGGAGATAAAGGTGTGTCAATATCAGTGTCATATAAGAGCATCAGCAGGAAGGGACAGCGTAATGAATGTTTGTTTGGATCTAATGATCAGTCCTGGGGTTTGTTCTGCTCTCCCTCCAGTTACTCATTCACACACAATAACATAGAGACTGTTCTCTCTGTGAAGTCCATCAGCAGCAGAATAGGAGTGTTTGTGGATCACAGTGCAGGAACTCTGTCCTTCTACAGCGTCTCTGACACAATGAGCCTCATCCACACAGTCCAGACCACATTCACTCAGCCGCTCTATCCTGGGTTTTGGGTTTGTACTAGATCATCAGTGAAACTGTGTTGATGAATCAGAATAGATTGATGAGAGATTCTACCCATAATGCTTTGACCCGCATGATAAATCTGTAACAGTGAGATGTTATAGAGTCTCTTCATGACATTGATACTGCAGCTGAACTTCTGTCAGTGAAATAAGATGTCAGAATAAATGTAATAAATCCTAATATAGACAGTAAGATCAGTGTGTGTGAGTCCTGCTGAGGAGGACCATGTGTTTCTGTGCTTTTCTCAACCTACATTTGTGTTAAAGGGGTCATATGATGCGATTTAAATTTTTCCTTTCTCTTTGTAGTGTTACAAGCTCTTGGTGCATAAAGAAGATCTGTACAGTTGCAAAGACTAAAGACTCAAATCCAAAGGCGATGCAATGCAACGCAACGCGTAAAAGGACAGTATAAGTCATTATAATCAGTATTTATGTCCCCACTGGATGCAACAAATGCCTCGTTTATAATGGGTTTTAATGTTTTTGTCTCGTCGCTCCGGCCGGGACACGGCATCACAATATGTTAAGGGGCGTAACATTTCTGTCACATGCTTGAGGTATTCGGCCAATCATAATGCACTGGATAGCTGGCCAATCACAGCACACCTCGCTTTTTCAGAACGATGAGCTTTGTAAAAATCGACGCGTTTCAGAAGGCGGGGCATAGAGGAGAAACAATAATGTACAGTATGTGGAAAATAATGTGTTTTTTTAACCTTAAACCGCATAAACACATTTCATTACACCAAATACTGTTGTTTTTAGCAGCATCATATGACCCCTTTAATTAAAATCAGCCAATTAGTTAATCATATTAATAATGATGATGATTAATAACTGATATTTTCATTATTAATAAATTATTTGTATGATATTTTTTCAATGTTATTTCTGTTCTCTGATATAAATAAAGCTTCTAACCACTTGACGAACAAAGGTGATGGGTTTTATTCCTCCTCTGTGCAGATCTCCAGAAGACAAATCAAGCAGCTCGTTATAGCTTCTTCTCTCATCCTAAAATCAGACGAGTCACAAAAGGAATCATATGTTGTCCTGCGTAACCATAAAATCAGACTACTGCTTAAAATTAGATAGGAGTCAGCTGGTTATCTAATTCCAATCTGATACAAAAGTGAACAGAAATGGCAGTAAAGTCAAACACTAAAAAGTGACACGTTCTTCAGAAATGAGGGCATATCACACAATCTATCCATGTTGCCATCTGCCTATAATTTCTACTTAGTGTCAGACAAATTTGCACCAAAATACTAAATGAATGTCATAAAATAATAAATGTTAATAAACTATTATCAAAGTAATACCACACCTGTTATACTCCAGCTGTGATCTGTGCCGCAGAGAGAAAATAGTTCTTCACCAACGGGCTGATCTCTTTCAAGAAGGACATTGTTGTTTAACAGTGTTCTAATCTTGAATTGTGAGTATTTTCTATGTTGTCGATAATTCACTCTGTTTGATAGTCAACTTTCCTCCTTCATCTGATGGCTTCTATCCCTGGACCAATTGAATTCAAAATCGTCACAGTTATTCCTTATGCATTTAGTTATTAAACCTGAATCTTTGGTCCTATGGGGATTTTGCTTATAAGACCAAAGTCCCAAGAGTGTGTTGTGCTGCTTTAGACAGCACAACACACTCTTATATTGTTATTAAGATATTATATATCTTATATAAGATATTTTGGGATAAATAGATGACTATTCCCTGCTCAACTTCTCACCACAGGAGAGGAATGAAAATCATCTACAGAATTAACCTTGCCTTAGGAATACATTTTATTTTCATTAAATGCACTGGTTGGAATATATAGTGTGTGTCTGTATTGTGTGTATATATATATGGGGTATAAAATTTTAATACAGCTTTAAATTATTTTTGTAAAATTCTGTCCTTTTAATTTAATTTCTTGTGAGCAAACATCATGACTATTGTACATTTTTACCCTGATTTAGAGACAAAAATGTCATGCAGTGTAATGGTAGTTCATATACCAATAAATCTTGTCAGGCATATTTAGAGCAATAATTATCTTCTAATTAAGGATCACAGCAGACCCTGAATACTTTGCCACAATACTTCAAACCACTGTTTTACTCATTTGTCAGCAAGATGTTTTTAATCATTCAAAATATAATCAAATTTAGTATGATAATTTTTTCCTTGATATATTATAGAATAAGTGTTTTGTTTTAACATAAATATATCTGTTATGCTGAATGACCATGGAACTTTATTTTACCCATATGTTGATATTTTATTTTCATAAAAGTTATTTAAAACAAAAAAGTAGGCACTTGCATTTAATACGCTTTGTGTTTTACATTTAATTAAGAAACAAAATAACAAGATAAGTCTTGTTTTCTTGAAAAATAATAATAATAATAATAATTAAACGGGTTTAAGCTTAAAACAATAAAAAATATCTGTCAATGGGATCAGAAAATTAAAAGTAATTCAAAGACAAACCAAGTGCATCTGACCCCATCAGCAGATATTGTTCTCGTTTTAGGCAAAAATCATTTTTCTGTTCCATTTTTTTGCATTTTTATAATAACCATATCAACAGTCAAGCTGTTATAGTAAATATAAATGTTTTTATTAGTTGTATTAGTAGTAAACGCAATTTTCAAGTTTAATTAATATTAATAAACTAATCTGAAAACAAGGTTCCTTCAACAAAAGTCATGTTTATGTGTTAGATCAGATATAATAAATTTTTCATAGGAAAGCCAGGTGAAACTTTACTGTACTCTGATAAACTGGTTATAGATGTATCTATCTGCTCTAAGATCTGAAGAGTTATGCAGCTAAATATAATTTCTAGAACTAGTGAACTGTTACAGCTATAATATCTGTTTCAAGATAAGATATATTATAAATAATAAATGCATTGAAGTCTGTTTATGATACACAATGTGTGACCAGAATAATTTAACAATGTATTTTTAACAAAATGCTGCTACACTTAAATGCATTTGAGCAGAGGTCAGCACGTTCAGTTCATGAACTTCTGAACTACAAACCCACTAAATGCTGCATGAATATGATAATTCATCCACAAAATGAGGCAGATCACACTTGACACATTTTGCTCCTTTTTTATTTGTTAGTTTCATCATGTACAGTTTGCACACTACACACTTGCAGCCTTGGTTATGAGACAGCTAAATTATGTAATTAATGTACTCTATTCAATCATAAACACACGGGGCTGGACTGATTTTTGCAGTCCAAGTAGACCGTATGAACACCAGTGCGCCTGTAATAACCTTATTTCAGTGAAGACAGATTCTCACTCGCGCTGAAAGAGTCGATTCGAGGAATAGAAATCATTCGTTCTATTTTAAAAAACACCAGCTGTGCCATAATTAATGATACACGCGAGAACCAACGACAGCTGACATCACTGATGCCAAACACGCCATATTCTGAAGCACAGAGATTAGCTGAGATTTGAGACTTACAGCAGAGAAATAATGACTTATATTTCTGTTCTTAACACTGGACTAGCTTTACGCTGTTTCTGTGGCTCTCGCTTCAGCTTCACAGCTCCAGGTCCTGCTATAATAAAACAGTCTGGACATTCTGCTGAACATCTTCGCTTGTGTTCAACAGAAGAAAGTCTAAACGTTTGGAAGAAAGGTCCCAGTTTTTTTTTTTTTTTTTGGAAACTCACTATTAAAGCGTCCAACATTTTTTTTTTCATGCATCACCTTACAACAAACATGATTAAGAAAATGAAACTGTTGAAGGAGTAGTTCATCTAAAAGTGAGAATGTGCTGAAACTGTACTCAGGTCATCTGAGATCAGGATGAGTTTGTTTCTTCATCAGGTTTGTAGAAATGTAGCATTGCATCAGTGTCTCAGCAATGGATGCTCTGCAGTGAATGGGTGCCGTCAGAATGAGAGTCCAAACAGCTGATAAAAAACATCACAATAATCCACAAGTAATCCACAGCACTCCAGTCCATCAGTTAACATCTGGAGAAGACAAAAGCTGGAACAAATCCAAACAAGTAATTTTGATGTGAGAGACAACAGAGATGCACTTTTTCACTGGAGGAAGAGTTATGGATTATGGACTTGATGTATTTGAGTTAAAAACGTCTTAATGCTGGATTAGTTTCAGCTTTTGTCTTCTCCAGATGTTAACTGATGGACTGGAGTGCTGTGGATTACTTGTGGATTATTGTGATGTTTTTTATCAGCTGTTTGGACTCTCATTCTGACGGCACCCATTCACTGCAGAGCATCCATTGCTGAGACACTGATGCAATGCTACATTTCTCCAAACCTGATGAAGAAATAAACTCATCCTGATCTTGGATTTTCAATTTTTAATGAACTCCTCCTTATTGGATATTAATGCAGATATAATGTTATTTAAAGGGGTCATATGATGCGATTTCAGTTGTTCCTTTCTCTTTGGAGTGTTACAAGCTATGTTCTTTTTAGCAACATCATATGACCCCTTTAAACAACATTTATAAAGCATCCCTGCAAGAATAGTTCCATTCACTTCGTCAGCTTGGGACAGTGCTTCTTCTTATGAGTCAGAAGCGTGCTCAGTCGTCCGAAGCACTTCCCACACAGCGGGCACTCGTAGGGTTTCTCTCCGGTGTGCACTCGCTCGTGTGCTTTGAGCGAGTCCAAGACGGTGAAGCACACCCCGCAGCGAGCGCACTTGTACGGCTTCTCTCCGGTGTGAATCCTCTGGTGCCGCTTGAGGTAAATGAGTCTGGTGAAGGCCTTCCCGCAGTCGAAGCACACATGCGGTTTCTCTCCGGTGTGGATCTTCTGGTGCTCTTTGAAGTTGTGGTGCCATAAAAAGCCGCGTCCGCACTGCGAGCACACGAAGGGACGCTCGGTGGCGTGCGTTTTCACGTGCTTCTGCAGATGCCTAGCCTCGATGAAGCTCTTCCCGCACTGAGTGCAGTGGTATAACTTCTCTCCCGAGTGCTTCTTCATGTGCCCCACCAGGTTCCCGTGATAAATGAAGCTCTTGCCGCATTGAGGGCAGGTGAAGGGTCTTTCTCCGGAGTGAATGCGTATGTGGATCTTCAGGTTTCCTTTGTGGGTGAAGTGGCGTCCACACTGGCGGCAGGTGAAGGGCTTGAGTCCGGTGTGGATCTTCATGTGATGCAGGAGGCTTCCTTTGTGTGTGAAGCTCTTTCCGCACTGATCACATGCAAACGGCTTCTCTCCGGTGTGGATCCGTATGTGATCGGTGAGGTTGTCTTTGTGGATGTAGCTCTTGCCACACTGCTGGCAAACGTGTGGCCTCAGGCCAGTGTGAACTCTTAGGTGATTCTTAAGGCTCTGCTTGTGAATGAAGCTCTTGTCGCACTGATCGCACGGGAACGGTCTGTCCACGGTGTGAATCCTGTAGTGATCCATCAGGTGCTCTTTACACGCGAAACTCTTCTGGCACTGAAAGCAGGTGAAGGGCAGCTTGCAAACCGTTCCCGAAGCCGCTTTCTGCATCAGGTTGGTTTCGTTCTCTGTGCAGCTTTCTCCGGAGTGAATTCTGAAGTGGTCCATCAGGTGCTCTTTGGACTCGAAGCTCTTTTTGCATTCGAGGCAGGTGAAGAAAAAGCCGGCTGTTTTCTGAGCTCTCTTATGAGACAAGCCCTTCCCAGACTCTGAGCAGCTCAAGATCTTCTGTCCGCTGAGGAGACTCTGAGGATCCTCCAGCTGATGATTATTGTCCACACTCTCCTCTTCGCACTCCTCTTCGCTCTCCTCTTCGCTCTCCTCTTTCACTTGCATCGGGCCTGAAGTAAACATGATAAAAGAATTTAAATCACAGACTGACGATTGTCAAGGTAATGGAAATAAAATTTGCACCTGTGCATTGACCCGGAAGCGGTACATAAAAGGTTTCGAAAAAATAAATATAGAAATAGAAATGAAACTGAAAATGCTTTAAGACCCTCAAAATACACATCTTTTTTGCTGATTTTTTACAATTATTTTTAAGAAATGTAACCATTTGAAGGGGTCATGAACTGAAAAACCAAAATTCCCTTAATGTTTTGACATATAAGAAGAGGTCATTGTACTATAAAAACATCCTGTAAATTTCAGAACTCAAAGCTTTCTGGTTAGTCTAAGAACAGCTTATATTGAAGGCAGTCTGCCAAAACGACAGCTTGTGGAATGTAAGACTATATGATGTAATAGTGTGGATAAGCACCGCCTCCACATAAGAAGATCGACGTCACTGTCTGTTTAGCCCCACCTACCGATTCTACATCGCTGCCTGTTTAGCCCCGCCCACAGATTCCACCTCACTGCCTGTTTAGCCCCGCCCACAGATTCCACCTCACTGCCTGTTTAGCCCCGCCCACAGATTCCACCTCACTGCCTGTTTAGCCCCGCCCACAGATTCCACCTCACTGCCTGTTTAGCCCCGCCCACAGATTCCACCTCACTGCCTGTTTAGCCCCGCCCACAGATTCCCCCTCACTGCCTGTTTAGCCCCACCCACAGATTCTACCTCACTGTCCGGTGAGTGGCGCAGGTGTCGCGCATTAGCATTTACTCCCCCGGCCCCGCCCCTCTCGTCACAATAACATTATAAGTAGGAGAACAGTACAACATAAAAAACAAAGACAGTTCATAAATATATAATATATATAAATAAAAATGTGACAAGTTTCATGTCATTTTTAGACGTGGGTATGTATGGAGAACCATTAGGTGTCAAAATTACTTTCTGTAGAATTATCTGTGACGTTATATTAGTATCAAAAAACCTTTGTAAAATATATTCAGCCTTTGCCCCCATCTCTCACACACTTTTGGGTTTAATTTTATTGATGAACATGAATAAGTTGCCGTGAAGTCACGTTAACCGAAAATTTTCCATCATTTAATTTTTTTAGCAGTGACGGAAAAATCTGAGACTTTGTTTCATATCAAAAGTAACAACGCACAAAGCTTAGCCCATTGTGATTCATTGGATGGGAGGCACACATAGACTGTATAAAAACATGGACATTAGTGTCCCTGACGTCACCCGTAGAGTTCCGAAGAGCCTTTTTGAAGCCCAAAGTGGGCAGAGCGGGCCGTCGCCATCTTTGCAGCGCGTCACCGCACGTCATTCCCGGGTAATTGAAAATGAGCAAAGAGGCGGGAGCAGGTTGTTGAAACCACGCCCACCTAGCTCGACGGCGGTGTCAGCAGCTGCAATCCACCTGTCACTCAAGTGGCCACGCCCTTAATTATGCTGAACTTTAAGGCTTAATATAATTTAAACGGATGAGTTATAAAAAAATTCACCCCCCTCACAGTTGTCATGAAGGGCAAAACGGGCTATATAGACCAAAATAATTTTTTGAACCAGGCTGTAAACATGTTTTTTTCTGCTGTAAAATTGGGCATTTTAACATGGGGAGTCTATACTGACTCCCTTTTGGAGCCAGTCGGTGAATTGCAGTTTTAGTCACTTTCGTGTTGGTTTCACAAGAGAGACTTCCGTGTTGGCTTCACGAGAGAGCGGGAGGTTGCCGCTTGGAGGCACACTACAGTATATAAAAAAAATCGCTTAATAACTTTTTCTGTGTAAAGTTATGTCCAATTTTACAACATTGAGGCCATGACAATGCAGCTATAAATCATTAAATGATGGAGAAGTTATGACTTACACAGCGCCACAGCTCAAATAATACAGAATAAATAATGTTAGTTGTTTTATATATTTTTTTTCTGCTTTAAAATTCCGATTTTTCACCCCAATTTTTAGGTAGTCAACGTCATACAACGAATTCTGTTGATTGAGATGAAAGGTTCACTGCCCTCTAAAAAAAAGTAAATAAACTACATGCATTTGTTTCATAGCTCAAGATTGTCGTTAAATAAACTACACTTCGGTTGGTTTTTTCGCGTATGCTTACACTTAAACTGCAGTCATTACGCTAATCAGTCAATAATGAAGAATCAAACCTCTAGGTTCCTCTGTTTGCTCATCTTTCACTCTGCAAGGCTCGGGAATCCTAATTTCTTCACTCTCCTCTTTAATGAAGTCCATCTTAGCAGCAGAATGTGAGGAAGACCTCAGATGATGAAGCTGGAGTTGTTTTGGCCTGTTTGGAAACGAGTCTTCATCGCGGTCCGGATTACTGCAATACTCGCCGCACTTTGGGTCAGACACGCATATTTAGAGTCACGCTAGCACTAAATGTACGTCCTTTTGAGCCACTCGAGGTATATTTTTACGTAATATCGCCTGTTTTTGACTATAAGGTGTGCTCTTGAGCGATGGGCTGACGCTAACGTAAGCTAGCAAACGCTGCGTCTTCTTCTTCTTGAGTTTTAGCGTCGGTCGACCGTCGTCGGTTTTTTTTGGTCGCATTAGCGCCGCCAGCGGACGGGAGTGTGAAGCGCCGCCGCAGGGAGAATGGTTTTTAGGCAAGTGTATATAAAAACAATTTTTTTTTACATAAAGCCAAATTGATCAAGGCCCAGCCTCTTCTCATTTAGAATAAACATCTAGAGAAATTCGAGGATAAACAGAAAGGAAAGAGAAGGCAGGTGAAACATCATCTGCAAAATAAAACCACTTCTCTCCTAAACAGGCGTATGTATAATTTATCATACCATTTCAGAAAACTGTGGAGCTAACAATCTGTTGAAGTATTAATGTAACAATCCTCCAAAAACAGTTATTATAAAATCATTCCCATTGTTTATAAAGAAGAAATACATGTACGTTCCATGAAAGGTTCATGCATATGAAATTAAAATGGCCAGCAGATAAGGGATATGCATATTAATTTATTGGTTAAAACACTTGGGTTGACTGTAAAAGTTACAACATCCAAAATAAAGCCAAAGCCTTGGATTTTTATTCGCATTATCCACTCACGCAAACCTCCCCAGGCTGGTACTGTTACATATTTGGTATTATACACTGTATTATATCCAATATCTGTCACTGCGATTGTGCTTAAAAAGGTCAAATCAGCCATTTGTGCTGCATCATACTGATCATGATTAGAATGTGTGTGTTTAAAGTAATTTGCAATGTCCTCGGCGTCTGACTCCACATCCGCGTTATACGTAACCTCAACTGGCTAAACTTTTAAAACCAACTTAGTCACGCATTACGTTTATAAGTGCCTCTACTCATCACTATTATGGTTTTTAAGAAGTTTGAAGTTCTGAAAGCAGTATTATAGATATACTATAGAACGAATCACATTCCTATTTCCATAGCGAAGCTTCAAGCAGTCATGTGACACTTTGTGATGACCAATGGATGCTCTGCAGTGAATGGGTGCCGTCAGAATGAGAGTCCAAACAGCTGATAAAAACATCACAATAATCCACAAGTAATCCACAGCACTCCAGTCCATCAGTTAACATCTGGAGAAGACAAAAGCTGAAACTAATCCAGCATTAAGACGTTTTTAACTAAGTCTAACACAGTACAAGCAGCAAGAGTAGATAGAATAGAAAAGAATAGAGAATGCTAGCGTTAGAGGGTCTTTTTTATATAATATATAAAAAGAAAACAATTAGATAGAATACAGAGTGCTAGTGTTAGAGGGTCAAGGTTTTTTTTAATAAATAAAAAGAAAAGTAGGTAAAATAGAAATAGAATAGGGAGGCTAGTGCGAGATGTACTGTATCTTTAGCCGATTCTTGAAGATGGCTAAGGACTCAGCTGCTGGGATTGAGTTGAGCAGATCATTCCACCAGGAGGGAACAGTTAATGTAAAAGTCTGTGAAAGTGATTTCGTGCCTCTTTGGGATGAACAATAAAGCGCCGTTCACTCGCAGAACGCAAGCTTCTGGAGGGCACATACATAAGTCTGAAGTGAATTTAGGTAAATGCAGGGCTCCAAACGTGACTAAAGCCCGAGACACACTGCACGATTTTAGCAATCCTATAAGATTGCTAAACTGTGCGACACGGATCTAATGAACTTGGCTACGACGTGTGTGTAGACTGTACGATGATAACACCTACTGACTCGTACACTACGACGCATGTTTCTATAGAAGAATAAAACGTCATCAGCATGCACTCGTGGTAAACAAAAAGAGCATGATAAATCACACTTTAGCAGTTATGTTTTTTTATGTTAAAGTGGAAGCGGCGAAAGAGGAAGGCACAAGAGCTTGAGGTAAGCAGCTTTATGTTTTAGCGCGTTGATTTCATGTCGTATTTTTATTGGTTGGTCAGTAAACGAGGATCATAGCAGCAAACACACGGTGCGATGATCATGCTCTCTCACTGTACGACACAGGACCACCGATTAGGAGCCACGATCACAGAAATCGCCACGATTGTTTCACGATGACAATCTTTCGTCTGGGACAGCCCAAAATCCCTTTCGGGCTTAAAACGGTCACATTTGCGACCAAAAATATTAATTTGCGAGTGAAGTTTTTGCTGAGGTTGCCACTGGTGACTATATAAATGCACACGTTAGATATGAAAATTTGCATGTAATGTCTTTTTTCTTAATTGTTTTACGCCAGCGCTGACGGCACACCTGCTAAAAGAAGCTCCAGTTGTTCAGCGCGAGAGAGATCGAAACGACGGAGACGTGCAAAGTACAAGTGCAGAAAAGGAGTGTCTATTTCGTGCACAACCTGAACAAACTACAACAGGTAAAGCTGTCAGCTGTGTGGATCTTGGCAATATCGTTAACAGTTCTCATTTATAATCAATAGCATGGCTTCTTGTTATGTTTAGTCTATATGCTATGTTCTGTTAATTCTGTTAGCATACTTGCCCTCTAGTAATCGCAATAAGCTTTGTGCTCCGTTACCGTTTAATAAACAAAATATCAGCTTTAAAATTCTGCTGAATTCATAACGAAGTTTAAACAATAAACCGTTTTGGCGCTCTTCAACGTGAGCGATTGCTTTAGCGCCTCAGTTCAAGCGGCATGTGAACCCATCATATCTTTACCACTATAGTACGAAATAAACATGAATGAACATCAGAAGGTAGGCTATTTTATAAGATAGTACAACTTACTGAAATGTCTCATGTAATCGCTTAGCGTTACAAGCTGCGGAAAACGTGTAAAGCTTGTAAACAATGCCACGTAACAATCATTTACCTCAGAATAACCGTTCGACATTCATAAGCTCATCAGTCAGCTAGAAAAATAACTATAAGGAGTCGTCGTCTACATGATTAGAGAATGCAAGGAGCTAAAGATAAAATTCAAGACCTCCTATAAAATTGAAAGTTACTAATGAAGAAAAACAGGCTGGATGTTTCAAAGACATATAACTACATTCATAGGATGCAATGAGGAGGAGCACAAACTATACTCAATGGTCAAGTGATGCTGACATTATGGTCAGTGATATTGGCAGAGATTCTGTGTAATAAACAAATCTTTGTGACTGTATATAGTTGGAAAAGATGTTTAGTTCCCACTTTAAGTGAACCTGTAGTTCCCAGGACATCTACAAGATGGATTAATGGTGCTTTCGCACTTGTAGATCGATTGCTTTGTTCCGAAACAGGTTGGTTTTTATTCTTGGTGCGGTTCGCTTTCATACGGCAAAGTTTCTAAACGGACCAAATGTGTTAATACAAGTCACGTGCGAGTAAACTGTTCTCTCATTGGTCAAAGTTCCACGGTTTATTTTCCGGGTTTCCACTGAGCTGTCACGGCTGTCAGCCATCAGGATGGAACGACAACAGCTTCGCGGGCTTATTGTTTTTTTGTATATGTCGTTATATTAATTTATCACTTTGAGCAGGAGTCCAGGATTCATCGGGAAAACATTTTTAAAATGCACCTACTAAGAAGAGCAATAAGACGGCATTATAAAATGAAAAAGTGCGCTTTGATTTTGAATGGCGAAGACGTGCTCACCCACAGACATTCACAGGTTCATTTTGAAGTATTAGCAAAACAACAAAGCTAATGCTTTTCACGGAACTTACGTAATTACCCATCATACATTGTGATATAGCCTGGTTCGTTGGTTCGTTAGATCAGATTGCTTTCTGACTACAACCGAACCGCTCCAGAGTTCGTTTTCAATCGAGCCGAGACCACCTCGTTCAGGCGATCTCGGACCGATTGTTTTGGCGTGGATCCGAGCGCGATTGCTGTGTTCACATATGCCCAAACGAACCGAACTAACGAGGGGAAACACACCAGGTTCCCAAACAACGGGCCAGGTGTGAAAGCACCCTAAAATGCTGATAAAGACAAGAAGTGAGACATAAACACATGACAATATGACTGAAATGTTAGTGTAAAAAAATAAAACACATTTATTCTGTGGCACCTAAAAAAATAATTTGGCGCCTAATTTTGTTTCTTATAGGAGCCAACGGCCCTGTAAATGGCTGCAGATCCAGTGTTTGTTCTGCAGGCAAACATCAGTGCCTTGAATTTTATGCAAGCAGCTATTGGTAGTCAGAGCAAAATTATTATTAGCTAAAACAGCTACAAATATGCAGCCGGATTTTGATGTGAGAGACAACAGGAGATGCACTTTTTCACTGGAGGAAGCGTTATTATGGATTATGGACTTGATGTATTTTAGTTATAAACATCTTAATGCTGGATTTGTTTCAGCTTTTGTCTTCTCCAGATGTTAACTGATGGACTGGAGTGCTGTGGATTACTTGTGATGTTTTTATCAGCGGTTTGGACTCTCATTCTGACATTTTCATTTAGGGGTGAACTATTCCTAGATTGTAAAATAGTTGATATTCCGATTCTCAGGTTTGTGTATGTAAATGTATTGCTTTTATAATGACCATGTTAGTTGATTGGCAAGTCATAGCTAACAGGTCATATGTTCGAACTCTGCCGTCTGCGTTCAATTCACATGGACAAGCCTATACCTGGAGGTGAACCTCCTCACTGTCTCAGCTTTGGACAAGCCTTTTTCAAATGCTTCCCTAGATTTCCGTACCGGCTGAAAGTCTTCCCGCAGGAGGGACAGAGGTATGGTTTCTCTCCGGTGTGAACTCTCTCGTGCACTTTAAGGGCTCCTGAAACTGTGAAGCTCTTCTCACAGTGAGAACACTTGTAGGGTTTTTCTCCGGTGTGGATCCGTTCATGCACTTTCAGTTCACCGGCTCTAGTGAAAGTGCTTCCACAGTCCAAACACACGAAGGGTTTCTCACCAGTATGCGTTTTCTGATGGTCTTTAAACCCATTAAGCCACAGAAAGCTCTTCCCGCAGAATGAACACACGTACCGCCGCTCGTCTTCGTGAATCCTCATGTGCGTCTTCAAGTGCACGGCCAGGAAAAACTTCTTATCGCAGCGTTGACAGTGAAAGGGTCTTTCTCCGGTGTGAGAGAGCAGGTGAGTTTTGAGATTGCAGGCCTCTGAAAACCTCCTGCCGCATTCAGGACACTGGTGTAACTTCTCTCCTGAGTGGACCTTCATGTGTCTTTTCAAGCTGTTTTGATGTGTGAAGCTCTTCCCGCACAGCATGCACGCAAAAGGCTTCTCTCCGGAGTGGATTTTCATGTGTTCCTTCAGACCTTCCTTCTGCGTGAAGCTCTTTCCGCACTGAGAGCAGGTGAAAGGCTTCTCTCCGGAGTGAATTCTTACGTGTCTCTTCAGATCTCCAGAATTTGCGAAACTCTTTTCGCACTGAGAGCACGGAAACGGTTTCTCTCCGGTGTGAATCCTTATGTGCCTCTTAAGGTCTCTTTTGCAAGCAAAGCTCTTTCCACACTGAGGACACATGAACGAATTATTGGGCTCTGGTGAGGAATTATTTTCACTCTGAGAGCAACTAAAAGATTTTTCTCCACGTACGAAACGTAGAGGTTCCTGATTCTGCTGTTTCTCCTCCCCTTCATTCAGTTCTTCACTTTCCTCTTTCACCTCCACCAGGTCTAAAATGAACACAAAATAGGTATAAGTCAATGGACTGTCAAAGACTAAATGTTTGTTTTTAACCGTTTCATGTGCTTATAGGGTTAACAGAAGATGTTTTGTAGATTGTAGGTAAACAAATATTTGCTGGTCCATACTTTTCATATAGAAGTCAATGGGGTTTGGTTACCAACATTTTTAAAAATATCTTCTTTTATGTTAAACAAAATAAATAAATGCATACAGCTTTGGAACAATTTGTGGGTGAGTAGATGATGACAGAATTTTCAATTTTTTGGGTGAACTGTCCCTTTAAATTATGTTAATGCCATCAGATATGGTACATATCATGTTATTTGACAGTTCCTATCTTTCGGAAAAACAACCCACCCATTTCCAGCTGTCAAGTGACATTAAAGAAGACTCAAAATGACACCAACCTCTCCGTTCCTCAGTTTCTTCCTCTTTCTCTCCACATGTTTCTGCATCACTCTCCTCTTTAACAAACTCCATCTTCACAGCAGTCTATCTCGACTGTTAAACCTGGAGTTTCTCCTGCTTGTTTGGAAACCAGACTTTATCACGTTTATTATTTATGAATGCATCGCTGACACACATTCTCATGTTTTCCTCGTGTGTGGATTCGCTGCTTTACTCACAGAAAATAACATCAGTTTTGGCGCCATTTACGAGAAACCATTAGCGCTCGACACAAAGCTGCAAAATACTACATTCAGTAACCAACATTCATTCACATTGCTGCCTCAGAACAATCTTTAACATCTTGTGCATCTTTAAAACACGTCAAAAGTTTCGTGCGGTGTTATACTCGACCAATGCAGAAGCGCTCCTTCAATACAAAACACTCCTCCTTCCGTAAACTGGCGCCCGAGCCGTTATTACGCGGCACGCACGGCGTCACAATAGCAAAATAAAAGTCCGCCCTGACGCAGAGATATCTATTTGACGTTTTCATCTGAAATGTTTAATTTTGTAGTTCGCTCATCTGTAATACATAACTAAAACGTTTCTTGTCTAGAAAATTAGGGACGTCATTGACCGTTGCACCTTTTTTAACGTTTCATGTTGCTTGTTAAATTAAAACAAGTTGAGCTTTTAAAAAGGATTTTAAAAATAAATAAATAAATGTAGAAAATTGAAGTTATAGTTATCGATGTAGAATGTGCCATTGGCCACGATATATTTTTACGTATTTGATGTTGTTTATTTATTGTTTGTTTGTAGGGCTAAGCAAGGTATTTCTTCCAGCCCTAGCAATATTTCAGATTTGTAATAACAAATTAGTGCATCAAAGTCAATTAAATTGTTAACATACATTTGAACCATATGATCAGATGCATTGAAGAACGTCAAATCTAAACACAAAACATTTAAGACTCAAATCAATGTGCATCTAGGCCCAATAAACATCAAAAATCAGAAAGTCCCCGCATGAATCAATGATCCAACTACAAACCCAGGCTTGGTTTGCAACAGATCAGGCTTACAGACACGTTTGGAATTCATATTCTTCATTTTAATAGTGACTGTTAGATATTTTAACACACAGTTTGTAGTGTTGCTATATAAACCAGGTTCAGCATACATAAACGACAACATACAATGTTTCCATCAAAGCAGGAATCAGCAGTGTTACAATAAAGCTGTAAGATACAATGTTACAAAAACGGTTAATTCGAATCAGATTAGCTCTTTGAGCTCACTGAAAAAGTCACTGCATGCTACTTTGTTGCAGATGCGTTTATCAGTCCATTAAGCGATTTATTCACATGATTAATGTAACCTACTCAAGCATAAACTAGCACACATTCAAGCTTGATTGATTTATGCAATAAAAACGGAGTATACTGTGAAATCATTGTCAGTACTGAAGAGCTATAGTTAACAAAATTACATTTTAAAGACATTAGAAAGGCAAATACACTGATGTTTGTATAGTTTGATAAATGCTACCACAATACTGTAATGGTGCGTTCAAGTCATGCCGGGGCTGGATAAAACTAGCTGTGTTTGAGCAGTTTTCACAGCAGCTCATATTTAGGCGATCTCATAGAGTTTTATGTGGCAGTCGGCTATGCTTCAAAGTTGGAAAAATTAGCAGGATATTCGTTAATTTCCTCCATGAAAATATCTATACAGCAGCACACGGATTCATCGAATACTTCGTGCATCTGTCGATTCCATCTTATGTGTGGATATTTGGTTCTATTTAGTGTAAATCAGTTCCATCAGCTCAATATGATATGCAGCCGGCCAATGTTAATGTTATCTATTAATCAAAACATAAAACATTTACCCTGTTTGTATCTGCGAGCCATCCGATACACATTTTTCCTGTGTGTTAGCGTCAGTATTTATGACTGACGAATGTCTGACTACTTGACTCTTGGTAATGTATTCCCCCCCCCCAACATATGATCCGACTATCAGTCGACTATCGGCAAGATTCGCCAATTCTGATTCGACTATGAAAATCCTTAGTTGGGGACAGCCCTAATAGAGTTTTTAAAATTATGTAGAAAATCTTGTTCCGACCAAAGTGACTTGAACGCACCTGACGCGGTAATTACGACTCGTCAACTCATAAGTACGAACTTCCCAGGAGGACTTGAGCGCAGTTGGCCGCTTTTTCTAAACTAATACTCTGACCTCCCTTAAATATCCTAAACGTGACCCTGGAGCACAAAACCAGTCATAAGGGTCAATTTTGTGAAATTGAGATTTATGCATCATCTAAAAGCTGAAGAAATAGCTTTCCATTGATGTATGGTTTGTTAGGATAGGACAATATTAATGGTCTTTTCTTGGGGTAAAAAATTAAAATCCAAAAGTGTTGAATCTTGCTCACTTTTTCAGCTTTGGACAAGCCTTTTTTAAATGCTTTCCTAAACTCCCGTATCGGCTGAAAGTCTTCCCGCAGGAGGGACAGAGGTATGGTTTCTCTCCGGTGTGAACTCTCTCGTGCACTTTCAGTCCTGATGACTGAGTGAAGCTCTTCTCACAGTGTGAACACTTGTAGGGTTTTTCTCCGGTGTGGATCCGTTCATGCACTTTCAGTTCGGCGGCTCTAGCGAAGGTTTTCCCACAGTCCAAACACACGAAGGGTTTCTCGCCGATGTGTGTTTTCTGATGGTCTTTAAAACCGTGCAGCCACAGAAAACTCTTCCCGCAGAATGTACACACGTACCGCCGCTCGTCTTCGTGAATCCTCATGTGCGTCTTCAAGTGCACGGCCAGGAAAAACTTCTTATCGCAGCGCTGACAGTGAAAGGGTCTTTCTCCGGTGTGAGAGAGCAGGTGAGTTTTGAGATTGCAGGCCTCTGGGCACATTCCAAGCTTTGTTACTTTAATGCTCCTAATTTATTATTAATAATTATTAATCATCACCAACCTCTCTGCTCCTCAGTTTCTTGCTCTTTCTCTCCGCATGTTTCTGCAGCACTCTCCTCTTTAACAAACTCCATCTCTACAGTAGTATGCAGATTACAGTAGGCTAGTAGAAGTCTTCGTCACGAAGAAAGAAAACAAAAGGCGAAATATATCAATCGGTCACGCGTGGAGGCATCTCACCATAAGTTACAATATTTCCCTAACAATATACTTCACAATAAAGCACTGCAATTTATACCCGACAGTAATTTATTAGATCTAATAATCGAGAATGACAATGTCGCTGGAATACTTTTGTAAAACACGAATCCATCTGTCGCCGTTTTCTTATCGTTTCACGCACCTTACGCGCATATTATTGCGTTTAAACACACAAACCTGTGCTCGATAGTTTCCTGCAGCCTGGCGCAGCCCTGATGACGTCACCGGCCAGAAACAGAAGTTCCAGCTCCTCTGTGTTCATTTTTAAAGTTTACGGAACGTTCTTAAAGCAGTATTAATGTGTTCTCGGAACGTCTTGTATCGCGTGCGTGTTCAGAGCTGTTCAACAACGCTTTTCACTAACAACAATAGAAGGTTCTCAGAACATTTTCAAAATGACAGAATGGAATGTTTCTCTAATGTTCACATAACCAAGAAAAAAAACAAAAAACGTTCTTTAAACGTGAAAAAAACGGGTGTTTTAAACATTCGAATGTAACGCTTTCGTAATGTTTTCAAAATGACAGAATGGAATGTTCTTGTAACATTCAAATAAACAAGAAGAAACTTAAAAACATTCAGTAATATTGTCTTCATAACTTACTAGGATTATTTGCAAAACGTTCTTGGCACATATTTTTATATTCAATGCTTTTCTCACTGAACACAATAATGACTTTAAATGATCTTGTGAGGGGTAATATCCTAGCCACAGTTGATGTATGATTAATTAAATGGCACAATGTGTAATTAATTAGATTTCAATCGCTTGACAGCCCTAATTATAACTATAATTGAGAATTTTTATGGCACATTCCAAGCTTTGTTACTTTAATGCTCCTAATTTATTATTAATAATTATTAATCATCACCAACCTCTCTGCTCCTCAGTTTCTTGCTCTTTCTCTCCGCATGTTTCTGCAGCACTCTCCTCTTTAACAAACTCCATCTCTACAGTAGTATGCAGATTACAGTAGGTTAGTAGAAGTCTTCGTCACGAAGAAAGAAAACAAAAGGCGAAATATATCAATCGGTCACGCGTGGAGGCATCTCACCATAAGTTACAATATTTCCCTAACAATATACTTCACAATAAAGCACTGCAATTTATACCCGACAGTAATTTATTAGATCTAATAATCGAGAATGACAATGTCGCTGGAATACTTTTGTAAAACACGAATCCATCTGTCGCCGTTTTCTTATCGTTTCACGCACCTTACGCGCATATTATTGCGTTTAAACACACAAACCTGTGCTCGATAGTTTCCTGCAGCCTGGCGCAGCCCTGATGACGTCACCGGCCAGAAACAGAAGTTCCAGCTCCTCTGTGTTCATTTTTAAAGTTTACGGAACGTTCTTAAAGCAGTATTAATGTGTTCTCGGAACGTCTTGTATCGCGTGCGTGTTCAGAGCTGTTCAACAACGCTTTTCACTAACAACAATAGAAGGTTCTCAGAACATTTTCAAAATGACAGAATGGAATGTTTCTCTAATGTTCACATAACCAAGAAAAAAAACAAAAAACGTTCTTTAAACGTGAAAAAAACGGGTGTTTTAAACATTCGAATGTAACGCTTTCGTAATGTTTTCAAAATGACAGAATGGAATGTTCTTGTAACATTCAAATAAACAAGAAGAAACTTAAAAACATTCAGTAATATTGTCTTCATAACTTACTAGGATTATTTGCAAAACGTTCTTGGCACATATTTTTATATGTGTTAGCTGGGCTGATCTTCTGCATGGGACTGTTGCTGAATGATACCGCAGAGAAAGCAGATCATTTACTTTTTTCAGGAAATAAATAAACTTTACTTTTAAAAGTTGAAGTCTTTATTTTGCATTTATTTATGTGCACATTAAATGATAGTAGCACGTCAAATCTCTGACCAGCCTGCCAAATCTGCAGTCTTTTTAACTTCAAACTGTTGCATTCGGCTAAAATACGAGTCCATAATAACTCTTCAGTGAAAAAGTGCATCTGCTGTTGTCTCTCACATCAAAATCCAGCCACATATTAGTTTAGAGCTGTTTAAACGCTGCTTGATCTGTGCAGATTTCTCTCCTGATTCACACCAGAACACTTTTTCACTGGAGGAAGAGATATTAGTGTGTTTCAGCTTTTGTCCATCAGTTAACATCTGGAGTGCTGTGGATCACTTGTGGATTATTGTGATGTTTTTATCAGCTGTTTGGACTCTCATTCTGACGGCACCCATTCACTGCAGAGCATCCATTGCTGAGACACTGATGCAATGCTACATTTCTACAAACCTGATGAAGAAATAAACTCATCCTGATCTCAGATGAACTGAGGATGAGCACAGTTTCATCTTTGGATGAACTGTTCGTTTATCCTTTGACTTATCAGACAAATTATTACATCATTATCTAAATACTGATACAACAATGTTATTTTATTATTAACATTACCAATTATTGGCTTATGGACTGAAGGAGATATGTGGGCTCCCTCCATTCATACATCCAATGATATTTCTGTATGTATTAATAATTCAAATGATGTACATCAAAGTACATAACACCATCTCAGAGAATTTAACTGACTCTGTGTATGTGTTTATTTTCAGGGAATTGCACAAACGCCTTAAACAACTGTCAAGAAATGAGAGAAAATGTATTGTTGAAAAATAAATAAATCACAATGCATACAATGTGTTTGATTTTGAATGCAGATCGGTAATGTATGAGATGATGACGGGCTGGAGAATATTTCTGAGAGAAAGTAAAGATTGTTGTATTCCTCGTTTGGATAAAAACGCCTGCTAAATAAATAACTGTAAAACGGGAGAGTAAATTGCTGAATTATAAAAGTGCTCTAGTAAAAGTAGTCGCAGTCCAAGCACACACACACATCATTAAAGTGTTTTCTGATGGACAAACCTGTTAAAGCCACAAAAAACTCCCACAAAATAGAGGAAAGGATGAATTTGGCTGGATGTGAATCTTTCTTAAGGCTTCTGAAAGTACACTTTCACATGATTCACATGACAAGAAGCATTTGGAATCTTTTCATGATTTTTGCAAATAAAAACAAAGTAGGAATACAGAAATCACCTAATTTCCTCCACAAACACATAATAACAGCTGTGGACTGGTCTAGTGTTTTTTTTAAAGGATCTCATTGAAAGTCTTTTCAGTTCCCCATGGATCTGAAGAACTATGATGAACAAAATTACATTTTTAAGATGTAAGATCAAATAAATAAAGACACATATTGGCATTGTTTGACGAATGCTACCACGTGCAAAAAAAGGTCATTTTTCTGAATATAATACAAGAGCATCCCTACAAATTTTTGTAGCATTCCCCGAATCCCACATACTTTGTCCTTCCTTAATATTCCTTTAAGTTTCCAAAAATGCTCTTTTGGAGGACACACTCTTCGAGGTGACTCTCCTCACCAGTGTTGGGGAAAGTTACTTTCAAAAGTAATGCATTACAATATTGCGTTACTCCCTAAAAACTAATTCCGTTACTTAGTTACTTAGTAATGTGTTACGTTACTTTTGCGTTACTTTTCAAATCTGGGCAGGGCTTGCTTGCTTGTATTTAATATAAAAAGTTCTATTTTTGGTAAATGTAAAAGCCCTTTCACACCAAAAAGTGAAATGAATTAGCCTCAGGCTGAAGGAAAAGTAACTTCACATCTGTACAGCAGCAGAAGCAGAAAGTTCAACACTCTTCAGCAATAATACATAAAGGATATTGTGTTATTTACCACTTAATTATTGAAGATTTGTGTCACATTCTGAGCTTGCATTTCACTGTTCTTTATTCATCTGGAGGAACACTGAATCTGTTTTTTGTGCAAGTGCACAAAAGCATGCTCACATTTACATTTAGTCTAGAACTAAACATTTAGTTTTGCACTTACTCCCACTTTTTCTCAACATGGGGACAGGAGAGCTGTCAGTGAATAAATGGGAAAACAAAGTAACTGGTTTACTTTTTTGAAAAAGTAACTCAGATATTTTCTTGTAAATTAAAAAGTAATGCATTACTTTACTAGTTACTTGAAAAAAGTAATCTTGTAATGCGTTACCCCCAACACTGCTCCTCACTGTCTCAGCTTTGGACAAGCCTTTTTCAAATGCTTCCCTAGATTTCCGTACCGGCTGAAAGTCTTCCCGCAGGAGGGACAGAGGTATGGTTTCTCTCCGGTGTGAACTCTCTCGTGAATTTTTAGCGCTCCTGATTGAGTGAAGCTCTTCTCACAGTGAGAACACTTGTAGGGTTTTTCTCCGGTGTGGATCCGTTCATGCACTTTCAGTTCACCGGCTCTAGTGAAAGTGCTTCCACAGTCCAAACACACGAAGGGTTTCTCGCCGATGTGTGTTTTCTGGTGGTCTTTAAACCCATTAAGCCACAGAAAGCTCTTCCCACAGAATGAACACACGTACCGCCGCTCGTCTTCGTGAATCCTCATGTGCGTCTTCAAGTGCACGGCCAGGAAAAACTTCTTATCGCAGCGCTGACAGTGAAAGGGTCTTTCTCCGGTGTGAGAGAGCAGGTGAGTTTTGAGATTGCAGGCCTCTGAAAACCTCCTGCCGCATTCAGGACACTGGTGTAACTTCTCTCCTGAATGGACCTTCATGTGTCTTTTCAAGCTCCGCTGATGTGTGAAGCTCTTCCCGCACAGCATGCACGTGAAAAGCTTCTCTCCGGAGTGGATTTTCATGTGTTCCTTCAGACCTTCCTTCTGCGTGAAGCTCTTTCCGCACTGAGAGCAGGTGAAAGGCTTCTCTCCGGAGTGAATTCTTACGTGTCTCTTCAGATCTCCAGAACTGGTGAAGCTCTTTCCGCACTGAGAGCACGGAAACGGTTTCTCTCCGGTGTGAATCCTTATGTGCCTCTTAAGGTCTTCTTGTCGTGCAAAACTACATCCGCACTGAGGACAGGTGAAAGGCTTTTCTCCGGAGTGGATCCTGAAGTGATCCTTAAGGCTTCCTTTGCAGGTGAAGCTCTTGGCGCACTGAGGACAGGTGTATGGTCTCTCACCTGTGTGGATGATCGTGTGGATCTTCAGGTGTCCTTTACGAGTGAAACTCTTTCCACACTGAGAGCAGGAGAACAGGTTTTTGGCTTCTGTTCTTTGAGATGTTTCTTGCGATTGATTATTATCGTTCTGTGAATGACTACAAGACTGTTTTGCATTTATGAACTGATGAGGTTCCTCATGCTGATCTTTCTGCTCCACTTCATTCAGCTCTTGACGTTCCTCTTTCACTTCTATCAGGCCTAAAACATGGTAAATTGTCCAGATCAATTCAAGAATGACCAAGTGAAATGTAATGTAAAAATGCCATCTGATCTGGTGTATACATAGCTGCTATAGTTGGTTATTATCATTTAGATGCATCCCAGCTAACAAAAATTACGTTCTAAGAATGTTCCCATTGAGTTATGAAAACGTTATTCATGAATGCTTTCTGAATGTTCAAAACATCTAGTTCTAAAAGTTAAAAAAAAAAACATTTTACAAATGTTAAAGGGATAGTTCACCCAAAAATGAAAAGACTCATCATTTACTCACCGTCCACTTGTTCAGAACTGAAGAAGTTTCTTTCCTTTGCTAAACACAGAAGAAGATATTTTGAAGAATGTTGATAACCAAGCAGTTGACGGTGGTCATTGATTCGCATGGTATGGAAAAAAACTACTATGTAACTCAGTGACTACCATCAACTGTTAAGTTAGGAACATTCTTCAAAATGTCTTCGTTTTCAACAGCTGAAAGAAATTCATTCAAGTTTGGAATGACGTGTGGGAGTATAAATGATGACAGAATTTAAATTTTTGGATGAATTGTTGCTTTATGGGAATGTTACATTTGAATGTTCTCTTGATGTTCCGACACAAGTAGTAACATTTAAAAAACATCAGACGAACATCTGACTTAAACGTTTCAGAAAAAGTTCCACAAACAGTGTATAAAAACGCTTTTGTGCTAACACATTTAAGCATTATTAAAAACCATGTAACAATGTTCGTAACCCCGGTTCTCTGAAACATCCGAGTGGAGAGGTCCACCAATGGGAAGGGCATCCGTGGCCTGACTTCTGCAGAAGCATCCAACTGCACCAAGTCTGGCTTGACAGACAAGAGTGCGTGCCCAATGTCAGGTAAGGGACCGCACCTTAACCGAGCGCTACCTTTCCTCAGTGAGCATATTCACTTCTCGTGCAGCAAGCGGGGCAAACTTGGTGGATCTCTCCACTTGATGATTCAGAGAACCGGGGTTAGGAACAGTAACCTATTGTTCTCTTTCATCATCTCGTGTTCGAGATCCACCTATGGGAGAGATGGACAGCTCCCCGGTTGCACAATACACTCACAGCGAGGCCCTGTAAGCCAGAGGACGTCACCTGGAAGGCGGTGCTTGATACGTCACAAAGTAACAGACCCCTCACAAAGTGAGCATGCAATACTAGACATAAAAGCATGACATGTGGTAACATGCATACAAAACCTGACAACACACATATGCTGGAAGCATAAAGATATGTGACCGATATACAATGACATATACATACATATATATGAATGTATAATATACGTGTCAGGGAAAGGTACAAATGACCTGCTTAATGACATGAATAAGCCAGGCTGGCCAACCCAAGCTTAAAAGGTGTAGCAGGCCTAAAGGCACAAGGTTACGATAAGCCCACGCCTAAGACAAAGTGAGCGACCGGGGTGTGGGTAACATCAAGCTGATAGTATCTGACAAATGTATGTGGAGAGTCCCAGCTTGCAGCGGCACAAATGTTCTGCAAGGATACCCCTTTAAATAGAGCCCAGGAGGCCGCCATGCCTCTAGTGGAATGAGCTTTTAGGCCCTCTGCAGGCTGCACTCCCTTAGATTCATATGCCAGAGAGATGGCGGCTACCTTAAGCCTCCGACGCAGGAGCTTCTTCGGGAGCGCCAAAGCAACGGCTACAGTTCTCCGGGAAATCAGTGGCTTCTTGAGTGTGTTTAAGACCCATGCAAACCATGCAAAAGAGATGGGGAATAGTGAAAGTCAACCAACGAGCTGCGAGTAACTTTCCAGAGGTTGCGAGACGTCAAATGAGGAAAGGTAGCGCTCAGGTAGCGCCAGACTTGGTGCAATAGGATGCTTCTTCAGAGGTCAGGCGCAGAAGCCCTTCCCATTGGTGTATCTCGAACACGAGGAGATGAAAGAGAACTTTGAACGAACATTCTATTAGTGTTACTGGAAGAATGTTTGCTCGTAACATTTAGAGAACCTTGCCAGAACACTTTGAAAACAATGTTCTGTTAGTTGAGATTCAGTATATAATTTTTTACTAAAACATACTGTTTAATTTCACAGCTCCGGTGGTTTTCTAAGGTCTAAGTGTGTGAGAATGTGTTCACTGTCAGCAGTCATTATTGCAGAGTAAAAAATTATCACAGACCTCTCTGCTTATATTCTTCCTCTTCCTCTCCGCATGTTTCTTCATCACTCACGTCTTCACTCTCCTCTTTAACAAACTGCATTTTCACAACAATGTCATGCAGATCTCAGCTGGGTGTTTTCCTGCCTGTTTGGAAGCCAGACTGTGTCACATCTGAGATTATGAGAATATTTGAACGTTATTAAGAAGCAGTGATGCAAAATAAACCCGTTCCTGATGCCCGGATGCGCTTTACTGTCAGAAACAATGCGCTCATTCCGAGACTAACAGCATTTTACAAACAGCATTACTATGGCGATGATGATTATATATATATATATATACATTAAGATAATATATACATATACGTTACGCTGAATGCTTTCAGTAATATTGCAATGCATTTGAAGCACATTTGTGAATTACAGGAAACTACTTTAGAATGTTTTTGTAACTATTCATACACCACAAACCTCCCTTCAGCTGCAGTCTGAGCGCATGACGTCACACGCCGCGCCCAGAAGCAAAATAAAAGTCTTCCTCAAATAATAATTAAACAAATGTGTTTGCTGGCATATATTTAAACTTTTAAATGCTTCCAATAATATGTTGATCTACCAGCGTCATAAGAGCAGGGGCTACTACGTCAATATAATGTTTTTCTTTCTTCTCACTCCATCCAGTAGGTGGCGGAAATGCACCGATGTTGGTTTGCAAACTGCTGTAAATTATAAAGAAGAAGAAGAGTGGCAACGCAACGCGTGTTTCCCAAACAAGCAGGAGACACTGCAGAATAAACAGCTGAGATCTGAGAGGCATTACTGTAGAGATGGAGTTTGTTAAAGAGGAGAGTGCTGCAGAAGCATGCGGAGAGAAAGAGGAAGAAACTAAGAGGTTGGTGATGATTAATGGTTCTTCATTAACGATTATGTCAAGTTCATCCAGAGTTTGTTTAGAAAGCCATGCTAACAGAGAAGACTGGAGAGGGGTGCTTCACTGCCTCCAGCTCATCTCTGCGTCTCAAACTTTAATCTAATATTTCCCTGCCTTTGTCTAATCCGAGATGAAGTCGTGTTAACACTTTTAGAAAGCATGGACAGCAGTCTACATTTGTGTGCAGGAGTTTGTGAAGTGTACTTGTTTTTGACACCCCCATTTCTTTAAGTACTCTAATTTAAAACAGTAATCCAATTGGAAGAATTCAATTTTTACTACAAATAGCAACATACTGAACTAAAACATTATATGTGACCCTGGAGCACAAAACCAGTCTTTAAGTGTCAATTTTCCAAAATTGAGATGTATGCATCATCTGAATAAAGCTGAATAAATAATCTTTCCATTGGTGTATGGTTTGTTAGGATCGGACAATATTTGGCTGAGATACAACTATTTGAAAATCTGGAATCTGAGGGTGCAAAAAAATCTAAATATTGAGAAAATCATCTTTAAAGTTGTTCAAATGAAGTTCTTAGCGATGCATATTACTAATCAAAAATTAAGTTTTGATATATTTACGGTAGGAAATTTACAAAATATCTTCATGGAACATGATCTTTACTTAATATCCTAATGATTTTTGGCATAAAAGAGAAATCAATCATTTTGACCCATACAATGTATTGTTGGCTATTGCTACAAATATACCCCAGCGACTTAACACTGCTTTTGTGCTGCAGGGTCACATTTGTCATTTATCATCCCTTCAAAATATAACACAGAAGTGAAATATCTTTATATTTTCTTTATATTTGTACACAGATACTTGCTTCTACTAGATGTCATGTATGATAGTGGTTTAACTTTCACCTTAGCCTTTGGCACAGTCCTAAAATAACAGTGTTAAATAATATGAAGAAAGACAGCATTTTGTAGAGCATTTGTATAACAGCTGTTTGACTGTGTTTATTTTAGAGCTGATGCACGGGAAAGAAGCAAGCCGAGTGAGCGACCTGGAGAAGAAACATCGGGACTTGTTCATAAGTGCGGAAAAATCCTTCAGAATGAAAAAGAAACCCTCGCAAGAAGCCAGTAATGCATTCGTCTGCCCCGAGTGCGGCAAGAGTTTCACACATAAAGGACACTTCAACGAACATGTGAAGATCCACTCTGGAGTCAAGCCTTTCAGCTGCCCTCACTGTCAGAAGAGCTTCACCTGTAGAGGACACCTGAAGCGCCACATTCGCATCCACACCGGCGAGCGTCCATACGCTTGCGATCAGTGCGGGAAGAGCTTCAAGTGCGCCACCAACCTCAAAGACCACCAGCGCTCGCACTCGGGAGAACGGGCTTTCAGATGCCAGCAGTGCGGGAAGAGCTTCATTCTGGCGTCCAACCTGAAGGCGCACCTGAAGATCCACACTGACGAGAAGCCGTACATTTGCGGCGTCTGCGGGAAGGGCTTTCTGCGACTGGGCTGCTTCAGCGATCACCAGAAGATCCACTCGGGCGAGCGAGCGAGCGCACATGTGCTTCGAGTGCGGAGACACGTTCACCAGATCCAGCGCTCTGAAGCAGCACCAGAAGATCCACAGCGGAGAGAGACCCTACAGCTGCTCGCACTGCGGGGAAGGGCTTTACTCACTCGGGAGCGCACACCGAAGAGAGACCCTACCTCTGCACCGCCTGCGGGAGGAGCTTCACTCAGTCCAGCGATCTGCAGAACCACAGAAAGAAGCCCTGTCCCATGCTGCCTCGCTCCAGTGCAAACACTGTGTAAAGACTAGATGCAATCTGACGGGGATGTAACGATATCGATATGAGATTATTGCGATATGAAGTCCGTGTTAGGATATTTATTGCAATATTTTTAAAAATAAAGACAAATTTGTATGTTTTAACGTTGCATTATTCTATCTAATGCTCTTTGAAAGTTCAAAATTACCCATTAACTTTCACCCCCCCATTTTTTAAAATAGGCATTAAAGTGCACTATCCAAACTTAAATTGTTATAATTCATGAACACGTTGGAATACAGAGGAAAGGTTGGTCTCTTTTTTTTCAAAGAAGACAGTCGGCAGATTATTGCAGAAGTGGAATTATTTAAAAAAACTGAAATATCACAAAGTTATAGAAGTTTAAATTTACTGCGACGAAAATGCACTGTACAATTTTTATTATATTTTATATCAAGCGAATATTTTACATAACAGGTTATACTCTAAAATTGCTAAAAAAAAAATTTTTAAATAAATGTAAAGCCTCATGTCTAAGTAAGTTATGTTCCAAATTTGAAGTTGATATGAAAAAAATGTAGGTTTCTGTGAGATTTTATTTAGGGCGTTATACCACAAACAGCCACCGGGTGCCATCTGCACTGTACAATTTTTATTATATTTTATATCAAGCGAATATTTTACATAACAGGTTATACTCTAAAATTGCTAAAAAAAATTTTTTTAAATAAATGTAAAGCCTCATGTCTAAATAAGTTATGTTCCAAATTTGAAGTTGATATGAAAAAAATGTAGGTTTCTGTGAGATTTTATTTAGGGCGTTATACCACAAACAGCCACCGGGTGCCATCCAAAAACCATTTAATTTTTTTTAATGCATTTTTCTGTCACAAATGTCTAGATTTCTCTGTCAATATTACTTCTATCACAAAATACCACCAAATATGGAATCTTGAGACTCAGACCTTTCCAGTGATATGTTTTTATGTCAAGATTATAAAAAGTTTGGATTGTAAAAGACCGTAATGCATTTTGTAATATGACACTTGACACCGCCGCTAAGGGGGAGGAGACCGCCAAAAGATATTAAAGTACCATTTCCATGATTTCAAAATGGTTTTCACAGGATGAATCTTGGGCTTCTAAGCTTTCAAATGATTTATAATTTATGATGATTACTAAAATATTTGATTGAGCAAAAGTACAACAAAATAAAAGAGCGCCAAGCGTCCCGCAGGTGGGACGGTGACAGTTTTAACTAAGAAAACTTAAGTCAGAAAAAGCCAGTGAATTGACTTGTACCTGAACTTTATCTGCTGCAAAAGTAAAGCATAACTGGTGGCCGTTGTGTTTCTAAACATGTGCTAAACTCACAGCACATGAAATAAAGGAGTTGACTGCACTTATTCAGTGTGAACGAGTCGTTCTGAGAAGCGAAGTGTGAACGAAGTGTGGCTTCGCTTTGAAACACGCAGCGAAAACAGACTTGATGAAGGGAACAAGCCATATTGTGCTTTCGGTGTGAGTTCATTTGACAGATACTGTGCACCGAAGCATAATGACCCAAAACAAATATATTTTAAAAACTACACTTCTTGGCCGGAAGATATATCGCGATATTGATAATATCGTTACATCCCTACAATCTGAGTATTCCTTGCCACAGGTTTGAGGGAAGTCTTTTCTTCTGTGATGGAAAGTAAATTATAAGTGCAGCACACATGCTGTCAACATGACGTAATGTTAAACAAATCACTTGTTCTTTGCAGAAAAGATGCATGAACTACAACTACATCTTGTACAAACTTGTCTTGTACATGCGTTCAGAAATACGTACGAGGAAAATGCTTTAAATCAAAAGTCAAGGTAATTCAAATTCAGAATGACTGAAGGTCAACTTTTCTCATTACTGTTATCATTGGCATATTGTCAAAGTGTCTTAACGTTTGGTAATATTTCTATTCAAAATCACGATTTCTAAAAAATAAAATTGTCAAAACATTACATTTGAATTAATCGCGCCCTGCCCTACGTTGGAACAACTTCACAGTCTTTTCACACAAACAGTATGTTTATTTCTGTTACAAACGTTCAGGTTATCAAAGAAATGCTGGAATAAAAGTTAATATTTTGGATATAAACACTGAAGTCTATGTTAGCTTCTATACAGTAAATCACCTTCTGAAAGTAACTTGATGTGATTACATTGTTACTCCAGGTGGCTGTTAAAAACGTGTTCATCACTGAATCATTTATTCTGGAGATTCATTTAGAAACAGGGATTCATCCGGTAATGAAACAAGTCAAGTCTTTATGAGTGAGTTGTTGATTTATTCATTCATTTGATTTGTTCAAACACGCTGATTCATCCAGTAATGAAACAAGTGAAAGCCATTGAATCATTCACTGATACAATTTATTCAAAAATGTTGAGTCATCCAATAGTAAAGCAAGTGATGTCTTTATGCGTGAGTCATTGAATGATTCACTCAAGAGATTTGTTCAAAAACCCTGATTCATCCACAAACGAAGCACTTTATGAGTGAGTCATTGAATTATTCATTCAAACCCATTAAAAAAAATAACTAGATATTTTTTGAATAGACTGCAGCAATTAACATTTTGTCAGAAGCTCAAGTAAATGTCATTTAGTTTCTCTGTTCAGAATTGTGAATCAATCAGGAAATCCTACAGTCTGCTGGAACACATGACTATGATTGTGCTTGTTCTGGTTTTCTAACTGTGTATTTGTAAGTTAAATAAATACAGGTTCAGAATGATTGGGAATTGTGTGCGCACTTGAAACATCTGCTGAATTATAATTTCCTCTGGCGAAATCTAACAATAATACTTTATAGTAAATTAGTTAAAATGCTTGGCAGAAAAACTGAATTATTCAATATCATTGTTTCACTGTCAGTCTATTGATGTTTTATCAAAAAGAAGAGAAAAGCAGATGTTTCTATTCAAGATGGCTTGCAGCTGTTTGTGAGAGATTTGCACTCTAATTGCAATTTTGTTAAACAATTGCTGTTAAAAGTATATATATGCAAAAAAAAAATGCAGTTAATTTGATATATCTCAACATTTAGACCAGGATTTTTAATATTTTGATGCCTGTGTGAGAAAAATGTTTCTATGAATAATCCGTAGAAATCAGAAAGATAGTCTGACATTTAAAAATCAATAGGATAAACAATTATGTTAAACAATCTTTAATTATTGACTTATTAGATCTGAATTAAAAGAACGAACATTAAAGCTGCAGCATTGCGAGAACTTGGAGTAGATTGTTGATTTTTACATTTTGGATTTATTTTTTGCTATTGAATTTATGTTTTTAAAAAAGACATCATAGAATGTGAATTCAGGTCACATCTGTTATATCATATGTTAGGATTTTTGGTAACTTTTTAGTATACTGACCAATTCTCACTATTAACTATTGCTTAATAGCATGCCTATTACTAACATATTGGCTGATTATTAGTGCTTATAAAGCACATATTCTGCATGATCATATTCTACATCCCTAACCCTACACTTAACAACGACCTTACTAAACTATCATTAAGCAGCAAGTTAGGAGTTTGTTGAGGCAAAAGTCACGGTTAATGGTTTGTTAATAACAAGAATTGGACCTTAAAATAGAGTGTGACTGATTTTTAAAATGTTTTTGAAAGAAGTCTCTTCTGCTAAGCAAGTCTCTATTTATTTGATCAAAAATACAATAAAAACAGGTATAATATGGCATTAAATTATTGATTTACCCTAATTCTGTTTTTGTCTCTTGATTTTTCCTTTCTAAAAAAATCCTACAGCTTATATACATTTGGAAAGTCTTCTAGTTTCATGGACCTGCACACACACAGCCGCTAGTCAGCTGACTGTAATTACACAGGCCACACAATTAGTTTACATTGCCATTTTTATAATTGAATTCATCATTAGTTTTTCATCACCTCATAAACTCCATGCAGTTCTTTAACGAACTCCAGGTTGAGAAACCCTGATGTGAAATGTTGTTTCACGAGTTCACACTTACATATAATTAAATAAAGGTTATGCGTATTTGGCGTGCTGTCCAAGGAGAGAGCTCCAAGCTCGGCAAGAATCCTGAGCTCGGGGCACCCTCCCCCTGTCTGGGGAGAGGGGTCCGAGCTCGGTGTTTAGCCCGGCTCAAAAGCGCTGCCCCAAAAGCAATTAGAACAGGACAGCAGCCAGATACGTGCATTTACGACCCCCCAAAAAGCAAGGCTTAATGTTAGAGGGGTGCTGGACGTACTTTGGTATACATTTGTTGCGGCAGTATCTAGGAAGAGAATTTGGCTTCTGTGGAAGCGTTCACTGCTGAAAGAGAGAGATAAAGGCTCCTGCGGGAGACGCGACTATCGCGGCAGTAGAGTATTTCTACTCCTACTTTTAGTATTTCTACTAAAAGGCTCCTGCGGGAGCAGACACTGCAGCGGCAGTAGGGAAATACAGAAAAGGCTCCTGTGGGAGCAGTCACTGCTGCGGCGCCATTAGCGGAGGCATGCTCACGCTTGGGACGGCTCTGGGAGCGGAAGAAAAGGAGGGGAAGAGAGGGGGAATGGCGGGCTTCGGGGAATGCGCCATTAGCGGAGCAGCCTCACGCTAGGGTTGGATGGTGGGGCTGCAGGCCATGGGTAGGGGAGGGGAGGGGGTTAGGAGTAGGGTAAGGAAAGGGAAAGGGCCGGGGCCTGCGCCATTAGCGGAGGCATGCTCGCGCTTGTGATCGTTCCGATAGCGGAAGAAAAAGGAGGAAAGAGAGAGGGAAAGGCGGGCGTCGGTGCCTGCGCCATTAGCGGAGGCATGCTCGCGCTTGTGACAGTTCCGATAGCGGAAGAAAAAGGAGGAAAGAGAGGGGGAATGACGGGCGTCGGTGCCTGCGTCATTAGCGGAGGCATGCTCGCGCTTGTGATCGCTCCGGGAGCAGAAGAAAAAGGAGGAAAAAGAGAAGAAATGGCGGGCGTTGGAGCCTGCGCCATTAGCGGAGGCATGCTCACGCTAGCGATGGATGGTGGGGCTGCGGGCCATGGGTAGGGGAGGGGAGGGGGTTGGGAGTGGGGTAAGGAAAGGGCTGTGGATGGGTCTGCGCCACTAGCGGAGGCGTGCTCACACTAGCATCTGCTACGGGAGCTGGAGGCCACTGAACAGAAAAATGGTTATTAGTAGCATGAGGGAGCGGAAGAGATGTGGGCCTGTGTTACAAATGGAGGTAGCCTCACGTTTGCTTCAGCTGCTGTAGGCCATGGGAAGGGGGTGGGGTTGTGACGTCCTGTAGCCTGCACTGCTAGTGGAGGCAGCCTCACGCCAGCATCTGCTATGGGAGCTGGTGGCCGCTGAAAGGAAAAAAAGGGGGTTAGAAGTAACAGGATGGAAATACTGAGATGTGAGGGCCTGTGTTGCAAGCGGAAGCAGCTTCACAATTAGGTAAGGCTCCTGCGGGAGCGGGGTGCTGTTGGGATGGCTGGAGTGGGGATGGACCGTTATAGATGGAATAGGTGATGTTAAAGGGGGTTAGCTATGATGGGTCAGGAGTTCGAGTGAACAGGGATGGACTGGTGTTAAAGGGGTCGGCTGATGAGGATTTGGTGAGCTTCTTTGATATGGAAGCGGTCTGACCGCACGTAGGTCTTGAAGGCCTCTGGCTTCTGAAGGCTTCTGACAAAATCTGTGTCCTGAGATGTGAGTGCCTGTGTTGCAAGCGGAAGCAGCTTCTCGCTTGCTTCGGTTGCTGTAGCTGTAGGCCGCGAGAAAGTTGAAGGGTTAGTGACATTTAGCTGGACAAGCTGAAATGCCTGGGTAGCCTGCAGTGTTGCTGACTTAGCAATTTGTTGCTAGATTTGGCAACTCCTCAAGTCTTGTCCACATTAATAAGTTTCCGTTGAAAACACATCTTTTCCACTCGTTTTGGTTTTCCATCCACGCTAAAACAAGGAGTCCAGGAAAACAGAGCTTTTAAAACGCTTTCCAGAGTGGATAAATTTGAAAATGCTGTTTTCACGTTGTAGTATGGACTGTGGAAACCCAAGGCGAGAGTGTTCGGAGGGATGGGTAGGGGCGTGGCGGAAGATAGAGAGAAGGAAGGGCAAGCATGCGAGGGGCAGGAGGAAAGATAGCTGCAGGAACCGCTTGCGGAGGCATGCTCACGCTTTGGACGGCTCCGGGAGCAATAGCTGAAGAAAGAGGGGGCAAGAGAGGGGGAATGGCGGGCGTCGGGGCCTGTGCCATTAGCGGAGGCAGCTCTTGTCCACATTAATAAGTTTCCGTTGAAAACACATCTTTTCCACTCGTTTTGGTTTTCCATCCACGCTAAAACAAGGAGTCCAGGAAAACAGAGCTTTTAATCACTTTCACACTGTTGCTAAAGATATTTACTTTGCACGCTCTTCATATTACAGTCCTAAAAGACGACAGAAAATTGACTCACGATTGCTGTACTGCGGCAAAACACGAGAGCAGTTGCGTTTTAGATCAATTCTGAGTGAGCGCGCCATGGGCTGTCAGTAAATGGTGAAATATTTCCGTAAATGAATCGATCCTGCCAAAAGAATTGCGTGAAACTTATGTCTGTTCCGTCTGTATCATCTCAGTGAGGTTTTATGCATGCACAGTAAAGCGAATGTAATGCTTTCAGACATTTCAGTGTGGATGATAAACTTTGGAAAAAAACGTTTGCTTCGTGGTTACAAAATGGCATCAACATCTGTTTATGTCATAACGTCGTTTAACAAACTTTAGCCATGAAAACCTGCCTTTAGCGACTTCACCTGAAAATTAATTAATTTGCAACACGGCCTGCGCCGTTAGCGGAGGCAGCCTCGAGCTAGCGTCTGTTAAGAGAGCTGGAGGCCCGGCTGCGTATGGCGCTGCGGCCGGAAGAGTTAATATAAATCATTTTTATATCATTAATATCTTCATAATAATATTAATATCTTCATGGAGCACGATCTTTACTTAATATCCTAATGATTTTTTGGCATAAAAGAAAAATTGATAATTTTGACCCATACAATGTATTGTTGGATATTGCTACAAATATACCTGTGCTACTTATGACTGGTTTTGTGTTCCAGGGTCACATATGCTCTCTGTTTAACTCTGATATCTGTCCTGTTTTCAGGAAAGGGTTACTTCATGCACTTCAGCACTGCGAGCGGGCCGGAGGGGAACAGGGCTCTGCTGGAGAGCAGGGTTCTCTACCCCAGATGGGGATTCCAGTGCCTGCAGTTCTTCCTCTACAACAGCGGCCACATTAACGACCGGCTCAAGATCTGGACGAGAGAGTATGACACGAGTATGAAAAACCCCGACGGGACCCTGTGGCTCATTCAGCAGGTTGAAGGTACAGATGTTCCCAGGTAAAAGTAAAGTGTACTTGACCACACTAAAAAATACCTCAATACAAGCAAGTACATTTGTAGTACATTCTTATTTTTTGTGAAAATTGTTATACTGTACACTATAAATACACTAATTAAAGATATATTTCTTCTTCAGTAGTACTTCAGTGAAATTGCAAAAGTATACTAAATACCACTGATATTTAAATAGATTTTTAGTGCATTGAAATAAAGTACACAACCACAAAAATATACAGAGGACTTTTATTAGTGTATTTCTTAAAAGTGTGCTTTGAATGATTTAAAAATGAGTTCAGTGTTAGTACACTTTTATATAGTTATCCTAAGTTTAAATTAAATTGATAGTAATTAAGTAATAGTTAAGTACATTTTCCCAACTGTGCTACTAAAGTAGACTTAACATAAATGCACTAATTAATTGAAACGGTTCTAAATCCGAAAATAACTGAACATCAAAAACTATCAAGTCTCCCCCTTTTCTCATCTTTTCTTTTTTTTCAAACACACATATGAATGTAGAGTTATCTTTGTGGGGATTTGCCGTAGACTTCTATTGTTTCTATTCTGACCAAACTATATTTTCTCTCCATTAACCCAGTGGTTCCCATTCCTGGTCCTGAAGAACCCCCAACACAACAGGTTTCTGATGTCTCTGTGATCCGACACACACATGATGAGCAGATGAGTGAGATCAGCTGTGTTTGATTGAGGAGACATCTATAATGTGCAGTGTTTGGGGTTCTCTAGGACCAGAATTGGGCACTATTGCACTAAACGAAATCTACCCCTCACAGAAAACATTTTTGCATTTTTACATTTTCAGATAAACATCATTTAGTATTTTTAACATTTTTTTCCCTTGTGGGGACTACTGGCCAGACAACACAAACAGAGGCTGAGAAAAGCACAGATACGCATCGTCACTCAGCAGAACTGATCTTACGGTCTATATGAGGATTTATTACACATTTATTCTCACATGTTATTTTACTAACAGAATTTCAGCTGCAGTATTAATGTAATGAAAAGATAAGAAGAGATTCATAACATCTCACTGTTACAGATTTATCATGCACCTCAAAGCATTATGGGTAGAATCTCTCGTCAGTCTATTCTGATTCATCAACACAGTTTCACTGATGTTCCTTTATAAACCCAAAACCCAGGATAGAGGGTCTGAGTGAATGTGGTCTGGACTGTGTGGATGAGGCTCATTGTGTCAGAGACGCTGTAGAAGGACAGAGTTCCTGCACTGTGATCCACAAACCACATCAAATCTGTCTGGATGATCAGGATACGACTGAAGTGTGCCAGTGTTAGTAATCACTCTGTTGCTCTCAGACAGACGGAGGAATATAAATAGAAATGTATTGGGGCAAATATTTGCTAGTCTCCATCATACCTGATTTCACCAGGAGCCTAGATTAGATTTACATAAGTGCATTATTTTACTGGATATGCACTTTTTATATATTTCTAGTGAATGCTGTTACTAATAAAACAGTTGGTAAATAGTAAAAACATGAAATAATTTGACTGATTCTCATTCCTGAGTTGAGTTTCGACACACCTGGCTGTTAACACACACACACACACACACACACACACTTACTGTTATAATCCAGGCTCAGGGAAGCAACACACAAAGGACACAAAATTGCTAATCAAAATAAGGTTTATTAGATTATTAAAGGAAAAAAGGTGACTGAGACGGTAACCAGCACTGCTATTACAGAGCTTCTCGCAGGACCAGAGAGAGAGAGAATGAGCTTGTGTCCAGCAGGGGGGCTTAGCCCTTAGAGAGAACATTAGATACAAACATACAAATTACCTAAATAAACCCAGCTGGCTGAACAAATAACTGAAATAGAGCAAAGGTACCCAGACTCTATTTTAATTATTCTTGGAGATTTTAACAAATCAAATCTCTCCCGTGAACTGCCAAAGGAGCTGATAACTCACGGCTGTAGGTTCAAACTCCAGAAAAGATGACTGATCATTTATCACTATCATACATTAATTATCATGAAGCATAAGAACGGTTTCACACCACATATGCAAATATTATAAAAGTGAATCTGTCACAGACTGCTGTGTAATTAAGCTGCGGTTCTAAACAGAAAATAGATGAACTAAGTGAAGCTATAAATGACTGAAATCATCAGGATTCTGACAGATTTACTGAACAGAAAGTCCTCTGTCACTGCATTTAACTTGTATTTGACTGATAGAAGTTTATATTTTGTCAAAGAACGGGTGAATAGTTCACTCCATTATTCTATGTTGCTTAACCAAAGCCTTTTATAGGAAAGATTGTGCTGATAAAGGTTTACAGTGCATTTTCAGCAAACAGTGAAACTCTTCTTGCAGCTGCTGTTCATTTCTGCTGTGGTGAGCAGTGTGAATGCTGTAAGCTGTTAATATGGTGCTGATATAAACACATATGAAACGAGTGTCAGCAATATTTCATCAGTGTCTAGTGTTAAATACCTGTTTCTCTGTCCTCTGTGCTGCAGCTGATACAGTGTCGTGGTTTTTATG
>NW_015657493.1:154837-154974 GCF_001515625.1 Sinocyclocheilus rhinocerous
CCTGGAGCTCAACACGCTCAAAACTGTGGAGATGATCGTGGACTTCAGGAGCAACCCCCCTGCACTCCCCCCACTCACCATCATGAACAGTTCTGTGGCTGCAGTAGAGTCATTCAGATTCCTGGGCACCACTATCT
>NW_015657493.1:154989-155710 GCF_001515625.1 Sinocyclocheilus rhinocerous
CATCCTGAGAAAATCTGGCTTCTGCCATTTTACTGCATGAATACAGAGACACAAACACACAACAGCTCAGCTACACTTCAGTTTCTCTTTCCTGAACTCATGTGATTCCTGATTCCTGGTTCTGTGTTTGAGGGACGTGTGTAAAACAGGTTTGTCTGTGAGTCTGTAAAACAGGTTCCTCATTTCTGCTCCTGCTGAGTTTCGACATGCTTGACTGTTGTTTATAACACATCAGTACATTTATCTAAACAATTACATTTTTTTACTAAACTTCTATTTCTGTATATAGTACATTATTTAATATCAGTTTTTTTTTCTTATATTAGTGTTATATTCCATCCCTACAGTGTTATTCCTATGTACGTCTGCACTATGTTGTACTTTCTTCTGCACTGGAAGCTCCTGTCGTCAAGTCAAATTCCTTGTGTGTGTAAACATCCCTCATAATAAAGCTCTTCTGATTCTGATTCTGATAAAGAACCGACACATCTTGACAGCAAAGCAAATCCAGAACTCAAGAACCACAGACACACTTCAGAACCTTCGTGACAAACAATGTTGATAATAAATAATATCATTAGATGGCACAGCGGCCTTTTAAATGTCCTCACATTATTCGCAGCTTCCATCCTGATGAGAACGATGAGAACACTAGCAAGTTTATCCACGTTTATCCAAGTTTATCCAAGTTTATTTATTTTCTCCCCCACATCCCCCACAG
>NW_015657493.1:156863-159486 GCF_001515625.1 Sinocyclocheilus rhinocerous
ACCCAGCCCACTCTCTCTTCCAACGGTTGCCTTCTGGTCGGTGCTACAGAGCACTGAGCACCAGAACAGCCAGACACAAGAACAGTGTTACCCGCAGGCTATATTCAGCCTGAACAATTAAACTTAATAATTATACATCGTCCATCACAACTGACATATTTATACACAGAATCCAAAATTTGTACACTTGTTAACTGCACACTTTGTAAATAACATACCTGCACACTTATAACATATCTGTAGATTTATTTAAACAATACAATTTTTTTTCCTATACTTCTATTTCTGTATATACTACATTATTTAACTTCATTTTGTTTTTCTTATATTAGTGTTATATTCCATCCCTACAGTGTTATTCCTATGTACGTCTGCACTATGTTGTACTTTCTTCTGCACTGGAAGCTCCTGTCGTCAAGTCAAATTCCTTGTGTGTGTAAACATCCCTCATAATAAAGCTCTTCTGATTCTGATTCTGATAAAGAACCGACACATCTTGACAGCAAAGCAAATCCAGAACTCAAGAACCACAGACACACTTCAGAACCTTCGTGACAAACAATGTTGATAATAAATAATATCATTAGATGGCACAGCGGCCTTTTAAATGTCCTCACATTATTCGCAGCTTCCATCCTGATGAGAACAACAGTCTAGCTAGCAAGTTTATCCACGTTTATCCAAGTTTATCCAAGTTTATTTATTTTCTCCCCCACAGCGGGCGGAACTCAAAGTTAGTGATAACAAACCCCACCCATTTAACGGAAAGACACGATTGGTCAATTCTTCGGTCATTTAAAATCACTCTGTCATTGGTTAACTATTGCTTTTAAGTATTTTAGCGGGAAAACCAATCGCAAAAAACCTTTAGGCGGAAACATTCTAAAAAAGTGAACTTTTTGCAACATTTGACCTAGTCGTTACAATTTAACCCTTCAGACTCCAACACAAACTGAACAGGCAGATTTAAAGATTTTATTTCCACGGAAATTGTATTTATTTTATTTAGATGTTGATTATCAATTTATGAATTGCTAAAACTAAATTAGAAATTACTTTTTACTAAAAAAAAACATTTAAAAGTTGAAATAAAGTTTTCTATCATTTGTGCCAAGGTGTTAAAACAGAGAAACAATAAAACAGAGAAGAGTGGAAGGAACACTTTTAACAACCTTTTTAAAGTCTTTAAAGAAAATCAGCAAATGAGAAAAAAACCTGAAATAAAGTGATAATTCGTGCCGTCCACTCCTTCAAATACAGTGGTTTGTTGCCAGTCAGTATATTCTCATTATTCCAGATGTGTGTTTAAATGCAGTCTTCCAGGAATCATAAGCTTGTTTGTGTACATTTCAGAGTAAATTCAAAATTACAAGAAAATTAAAATGTAAGGTAACACATTGTTTGAAAATCAGAATCTAGAATCGGTAAGTTACTAGAAACAAAGACTAAAGGGACTTTGCTAGAAATACGTTTTTTAATTAAAGAAACCTGCTTTATTAACGGACAGTAATGCATTAAGTTTGTAAGTCCACAGATTGGGCATCATTTGTTGATATCACGCAGAACAGTCTGCTGTCAGCGCCATTGTTTCACATCAGTTCCACTGAGAGAAGTTTTATCTGACTCATGATTTCACTTCCCTAGAATTCAGAAGCCTTCAAAGAGTTTGTTTTTATTCAACCGTGGTTTTTGTGAAAATGAGGGAGCTGTTTTGAATGACATCTGAAAAAAAAAATCTAACAAAAATGATTCAATTTCACATTCTGTTCAGATTGTCAGAGCACTGGACAGAGATCTGAAGCTGAAGAGTGTTGTTTCCTGAAAAGCATGCACACAATTACATAATCACCTGCTTCCAGAAGTCTCCACATGTCTGCCATTGGTCAAACAGATTCGAGTCAGTTTGGAAGTCATTATGCTCCAGATGCTCACTAATAACATCTTATTCATACTCACTCATTTCTTCACATAAGTTCAACAAATGTAATTATGTTTAAATGACCAAATTAAGTAGCAATTAACTAGCTAAAGAACTAGAGAACAAAAAACGTTACTTAATGTAGGTCATTATAATAATTTATGGCTTCTTACAACTGAAGTTTACCATAGAAAATCACTAACAAAGTGTTTTTAGTATTAAGTGAAATATTTGATTATCAATGTTTCATTTAGAATATTTTTATAAAAAAACAATGGTAATCGTGATATCTTTAAAATATGCATCACATGAAATTGATCTCACTGAATAAAGATGAATTGTCCTCATCATTTTAGAGCACTCGCCTCTGTTATACTGGGATATGAGACAAAAACGACACACTTTAGCTTTGAAATACACAGTTGTTAAACACTCACATCAGAAAGCACCACAAGAAAAGCTACTTTAGAGTCATAAATTTAAGATTTATTATAACAAAACCAGGAACTGTTTGTGTGGTTGGTTTGAGTATAATTCCTTACAGATGTACTGTTTTGCATTACAGGACTTGACACGGTCATGCTGGTGTGAGGAGCGGATGAGTGTGTGTGTGAGAGTGTGTGTGAGAGAGTGTGTGTGTGTGAGAGAGTGTGTGTCTGTGTGTGTGAGTGAGTGTGAGTGTGTGTGTGTGTGAGTGAGTGAATG
>NW_015657493.1:164655-166311 GCF_001515625.1 Sinocyclocheilus rhinocerous
GTGTGTGTGTGTGAGTGTGTGAGAGTGTGTGTGAGAGTGTGTGTGTGTGTGTGTGACAGTGTGTGTGTGGCTCATTGATCAGCGAGTGACGACAGCACTGGGCAAAAGCACAGTTCATTTACAGGTGGTGTGTGTGTGTGTGTGTATGCTTCTGGTACATATACATCTATTGGCATAAAGAGTCATCTCGTTCTAGACACACAGTTCCCTTAAAAAGCATCGGTATACAATATTTTTCTTATTTACAATCATTGGAAAGAGGAAAAGAAAAAAAAAATCACAATTTCTCTCAGAGAAGATTAGTAAAAAGTGACGAAGTCACCATAAAAGAGTAAGCAACTCCTAGGAGTTAGTCTTTCAAATTTCCACTAAATTTCTAGTTTTTATACAGGCGCGAAGCCTTGATTTACTGAAGAGATACAGTATTAAGTGCCCTATCTACAACAGTTAAGCGTGGTTTTACTAGTGTGTACCGTACAACACAATCAACGTCAACGCAATCTTCTGATTTTAAATCAACTTAAAGCCTGTTGTAGCTTCTCTCGCATAAAAAGATATGGTAACTAAAAAACGAAATCAAAATGTCCAGAGTCTCGTCATTGGTCATGACAGTTAGCATCGCAATACTAGTGTTGAATTATGTAGGTATTGGTTTAAGGTAAATCAAAGTTAAACAGTCAGTGATCAGTAGTGAACTCTAGTGAAACGCTTCAAAGCGCTGGCCTTCTCTCTTAAAGGGATTGGTTGAGATTCAGGTGGATTTGGCGGAAAGTGGCGTCGCAGGTCGAGGACTGACGGATTCATATCGGTTGACTGCAGAAGATACTCCACATTCAGTCTTCATTTACTCAGCCTCGTGTTGTTGCACCTGTTTCTGATTCACTCCAAAACAGTGACATTTGTGCAAGAAACGCTTTAGTTTTAGGCGAAGGACTGCATGTAGGGTTGGGCAAATTTTCCAAATTTATCGATTAATTCAATTGTAATGTTTTGCCACGATTTTATGAGGAATCACAGTTTTGAATAAAAACATTAGCAAACGTTACAATTAGACATGTTGACAATCCGTCAATGCTCAACGGTCAAACGTGTCCGTCATGTGCATGTTTACGTAGATAAACACTGGAAAAGCAGAAACTTGTGCAGAACTACTACTGCATGCCTGATATTTGATGTTTGCATAATGCTAACGGACTCAAAGCTGCTGGTATTTTCATTTACTGTTAATAATCGCCTACTAACACTGATATACTTTGAATCATTTTGATTTGAATTAGGGCTGTCGAATAAAAATTAGAATTTAAAATATTTGTCGAATTTAAAATAAAAATCCACATTCAAATGCAAAAATGTTGCATCTTAATTTTAGGTGTGCGTCAGGCAGCTTTATCAGTGGCGCACAGAATGCAATGACGATGTAGGTGTTGTTGCATTATAATGTTTTTGTTAGCCTTTCCAGCAGAACCCACTAGATGCAGCGCTGCTGCGTTGTTCATTCAAAATATTGCGGAAAAAGAGAACATCAATACGGAGAAGATATCGTTTACGTCAAAACTGAAACCAAGCCGTTCACACAGAACGCACTCGTGCCTCGCACAAGAGCCGCATGTTTAGAAAGCCATGTAAAATTAACGTAAGTTCAACTTAAAAAAAAAA
>NW_015657493.1:171126-181185 GCF_001515625.1 Sinocyclocheilus rhinocerous
AGCACAGTTCATTTACAGGTGGTGTGTGTGTGTGTGTGTATGCTTCTGGTACATATACATCTATTGGCATAAAGAGTCATCTCGTTCTAGACACACAGTTCCCTTAAAAAGCATTGGTATACAATATTTTTCCTATTTACAATCATTGGAAAGAGAAAAAAAATCACCATTTCTCGCAGAGAAGATTAGTAAAAAGTGACGAAGTCACCATAAAAGAGTAAGCAACTCCTAGGAGTTAGTCTTTCAAATTTCCACTAAATTTCTAGTTTTTATACAGGCGCGAAGCCTTGATTTACTGAAGAGATACAGTATTAAGTGCCCTATCTACAACAGTTAAGCGTGGTTTTACTAGTGTGTACCGTACAACACAATCAACGTCAACGCAATCTTCTGATTTTAAATCAACTTAAAGCCTGTTGTAGCTTCTCTCGCATAAAAAGATATGGTAACTAAAAAACGAAATCAAAATGTCCAGAGTCTCGTCATTGGTCATGACAGTTAGCATCGCAATACTAGTGTTGAATTATGTAGGTATTGGTTTAAGGTAAATCAAAGTTAAACAGTCAGTGATCAGTAGTGAACTCTAGTGAAACGCTTCAAAGCGCTGGCCTTCTCTCTTAAAGGGATTGGTTGAGATTCAGGTGGATTTGGCGGAAAGTGGCGTCGCAGGTCGAGGACTGACGGATTCATATCGGTTGACTGCAGAAGATACTCCACATTCAGTCTTCATTTACTCAGCCTCGTGTTGTTGCACCTGTTTCTGATTCACTCCAAAACAGTGACATTTGTGCAAGAAACGCTTTAGTTTTAGGCGAAGGACTGCATGTAGGGTTGGGCAAATTTTCCAAATTTATCGATTAATTCAATTGTAATGTTTTGCCACGATTTTATGAGGAATCACAGTTTTGAATAAAAACATTAGCAAACGTTACAATTAGACATGTTGACAATCCGTCAATGCTCAACGGTCAAACGTGTCCGTCATGTGCATGTTTACGTAGATAAACACTGGAAAAGCAGAAACTTGTGCAGAACTACTACTGCATGCCTGATATTTGATGTTTGCATAATGCTAACGGACTCAAAGCTGCTGGTATTTTCATTTACTGTTAATAATCGCCTACTAACACTGATATACTTTGAATCATTTTGATTTGAATTAGGGCTGTCGAATAAAAATTAGAATTTAAAATATTTGTCGAATTTAAAATAAAAATCCACATTCAAATGCAAAAATGTTGCATCTTAATTTTAGGTGTGCGTCAGGCAGCTTTATCAGTGGCGCACAGAATGCAATGACGATGTAGGTGTTGTTGCATTATAATGTTTTTGTTAGCCTTTCCAGCAGAACCCACTAGATGCAGCGCTGCTGCGTTGTTCATTCAAAATATTGCGGAAAAAGAGAACATCAATACGGAGAAGATATCGTTTACGTCAAAACTGAAACCAAGCCGTTCACACAGAACGCACTCGTGCCTCGCACAAGAGCCGCATGTTTAGAAAGCCATGTAAAATTAACGTAAGTTCAACTTAAAAAAAAAATGTATGAGACTTTATGGCATTTTTTGGCCTTCTCACTACATCTCATGTTTTTAAATGATTGGCTTTCAGCCCTTTGTGTTAAACATACAAACATAATGCTGTTTTGTTTATAATTGTTTACGCAAATTAATTAATTATATTTGGCTTATACATTTTTTTTTAAACATTATGCACTTTTTTCACAGTCATGTTATTTTTATTGCTTTGAATAAATGTGCATTAGTAATATTTTGCTCGATGCGCCCTCTTGTGGCCCCAGGAGAGAAGCCAAAAGCCTTTTCCCCCTAACTGAAATTATGCATTTTATATTCGAATATAATTCGAATACTGATAATATTTAAGTACAAAATTCGAATTTAGCTTTTCAGCCATTTTGACAGCTCTGATTTGAATTGCCTTGATCTTTTGAGTCGACCTCTAAAGCGTGTGGAACGCTTGAAAAATAACTTTCTTTAAATGGATGGTTTTGCAAGTTTGTAAGAAAGTGAATGTTACTTAAAAACATAACTACAACATGATTCAAGTTGACTAGTTAAAATCGACATTATCTTGAATCGGTCAAACGTTCTGAAAAAAAACTTTTTGCTATATCGCCCAGCCCTACGTTCAAGAACTGTGGATTAAAGCCAACAAGATCAGGATGAGTAGATGATGACAGAATGCAGCGCCTGCTTCAGAGCGGCGTGTCGTAGTAGTCCGCAGGTCTCTCGCTATTAGCCGGCTTCTGTTGGTCCTGCTGATGTTGTTTCATGATCTCCTTCACCTCCTCCTCCAGCTCCGGAGGGATGATGAACTGGTCGTCGGGGTCGGGCTGAGCCGGCGCCGTGAAGTAACCCCCAGGTTTCTTAGAAGGAGCTTCAGTCGCCACTTCAATCAAGTTGTGGCTCTGCTCCTGCGGTGCCACCGAGCCGTTTCCCCTCTGCCTCCCCAAGGTCTTGCTCCAAGCATCCGCTCCCGCAAGGTTCCCAGCCTCCTCCGGAAGCTTCTCCGGGGTTTCTGGGGTGCAGGGTGGAGGAGGTGGAGGCAGGGGTAGCAGACAGTGCACGTCAGCCTCCACTTCCACCCGACTGCCGTTGGAGAAGACTCCGGCGATGGGCTCCTCGTCCTCGCTGTCCAAGCCGTTGTCCGAGAGCGCGCTGGAGAAGGTGGCGCTGGAAAGCTGCCTCTGGAAGGAGCTTCCGGAGTTGGGAGTGAGGTGGAGCGAGCAGCAGGGGAGGCGCGGGTTGGGGTGGCTCTGCGGATGAAGGTGGAGCTGCGCCTCCTGCAGCAGGAGCGGCGGCTCGTCCGAGGACGCGGTGGATCCCACTTCGGAGCTCATCTCGGACGCACTGACCTCGGAGCTGATCTCGCTGCAGGAGGACGGAGGCACGCCGGCGGAGGAGGCCGGGAACAGTCCGGGGCTCGGCGGCGCATGCATGCTTCCGGAGCCGGGCTCCGCAGACGCCGCACAACAGCAACAACAACAGTCTTCCGCTACGTTGAGCTGCACCACCACGGCACTGAGGCTATCGGTGCAGCCGTACGACTGCGCCAGCGTGCACAGCTTCTTGGCGGCCGCCAGCGCATCGGGCACCTTCCGTACGGCTTCCACCGCCTCGCTAGGGTCCAAGACTTCAAACAGACCTCTGCTGCCCAGGATGAAGAACTCATCTCTGGGGGTCAGCGGGAGCGTGGTGACATACGGGCGAGGCAAGACCGCCGGGTAGAGGAACGAATAGCCCATGATGCGTGTGGAGTCTGTTACGCCGTTCACTTTGTTGTCCTGTTGGAGAAGGGGAATTTGCCGTAGTGGTCAGTAACTCTTATTCTAATACAACAATAAGTTCATGTGAGTTAAAGAGGTCATGACACGAAACCAAGTTTCCCTGGATCTTTTGACATAGAAGAGGCCTTTGTATGCTTAACACCGTGTCCTAACAAATTGGCTGTCCACAACAGACGTGACAGAATCAATCAAATATCACAGCCAATCAGAAGCACATGTGGGCGGGCTCTCTCTGGAAGCTCACTGCACTCGCAACAAATGGTTATGTTTATAATCTAATTCATAAATATTAAACCTTTTAACATCAGTAAATGTACATACTGAGTGTCTGATACCATCTTTGTTATGGAATACACTCGTTGGTTCGCACTGAGTTCACAGTTTTAACGTACATCTTTGCTTAAATTATTTTCAAGATCTGAGGTATACGATTTGTTGTTGCTTTCATTATGGCTATAAGGTCACGCAAAATGATATTCAAACTCACATTAGACACGTTTAACTTTGAATAAAGCACAGTAATCAGTATCGCTGTCATAGCTTGTATGTTGTTCCAGCCGCGACGTCACAGAAATAGAAACCATTTCTAAATTAGAAATTTCGTGTGTCACCGTAGCGGCTAGTTAGGACGAAAACTCTGATTAACATGGAAAAGATACCTTTTATCGCGTGTAGTTAGGACACGGTGTCATACAATAGCAAGTTTCATAACTTAAAATGTCCTCATCGTCAATAAAAAAGCATTTATGTAATAACCCTCAGAAAACGGCTTGTTTTGGATCCGAGGGACAAGCTGACGTCACAAGGGCGCAGTCGTTTGCATAAACTCCGCCTCCAGAGCAACACATCGACGAATAGTCATCTTCTCAGCATAGGCTCCGCCCACTGGCGTTCAGTTGCTAACGGCTGACACTTGATTACGCTGAATGCGAGAGTCGCTTCGCGTCAAAAAATAGAAATTACAATCAGTGCCGCTATCTTGCCTACACTGGATACAGTAAACAGATATGAGTCTGTCTTCAGGACAAATGCAGTGAAAGATCGTTCGCTTTGTCGAGTTTGGTTTAAACAGCTCGTTCACGTCTTTGTACAGATATCAGAAGGATCCCAGCGTAAGGAACAAGGGGATAGTTTATTTTTAATGGCATCCCGGATTGTGTCAGAAGATTGTTCGGATTATGGAGGATTTTGTTTTGTAAACGAGGCACAGTGTCATGGAGAGTCACAAAGAAACATCTGTTGAGAGATGAAGCGGTACTAGATCTGACTGCAGCTGCATCACAAAATGTAAGTAAATAATTTCATAATGCTTTTTCTCGAAATGACCGCTTTATTTTGATCATTTTGTCAAAACACTTACATGCAGTAGCGAGGGGGCATTAATACTGTTTCCTATGCAATGACGTTAGCCAATCATAACAGTGGCCGATTACTGAGAACAGAAGGATCCCAGCGTAAGGAACAAGGGGATAGTTTATTTTTAATGGCATCCCGGATTGTGTCAGAAGATTGTTCGGATTATGGAGGATTTTGTTTTGTAAACGAGGCACAGTGTCATGGAGAGTCACAAAGAAACATCTGTTGAGAGATGAAGCGGTACTAGATCTGACTGCAGCTGCATCACAAACTGTAAGTAAATGATTTCATAATGCTTTGTCTGGAAATAACCATTTTATTTTGATTATGTTGTCAAAACATGCAATAGCGAGGGGGCGTTGATTCTGTTTCCTATGCAATGGCATTAGCCAATCATAACAGTGGCCAATTACTGAAAAACCTTAAAGGACATGCCCCTTTAAAACAGATCATTTTAGAGAGAGGGTCAGAATGAGGGTTGAAAATAAGCATTTTCCCCACATATTTTTTTGTGTGTGCAAAAAACATAATTAACATTATAAGTAAACCATGTCAAAAATCCATGTCATGACCCCTTTTAAAGGGATGGCTCACCCCAACATTCAGCTTCAAACCTGTATGACTTACTTGTGTAAAACAAAAGAAGATTTGAAGAACAGTTCAGCTGTAAACGAACAGCCAAGCTCCAAGATAAACATACTACACTGAAAACACTGGTGTAGGATTTTTCTAGTAAATTTCACAAATAATTAGAAAGAAATGGCAAGTAACACATTAAATTAACCATGACATTTTTTAGTACAAAGACTGAAATAGTAACTTGTAAAACACTCCAATAATCTTTGTTTTATTCACAACAAATAATTGTTACAGTGTATAAAAGTGGCTTTGCTCCAGGTCTTCTAAAGCGATATGGTTTGAAGTCGAAATTTGAGTTGTTGTTCAATATTACTCACTCGCTTCAGGAAGTTTGAGAGTGAATAACTTAAATTATGCTCCATTCATCATACAAAGTGATTCAGAAGAGTTGTGTGGACTACTTTGTGCTACTTTTCGGAGCCTGAAACTGTTGGACTCCATTGGCTATTGAGCTGAAATATTCTTCAAATATCACTTGATTTTTGAATTCAAAATATATTTTTTTCGGGTGAACGATCCGTTTAACTTTAATAAAAGCAACAAATCCACCTGAAAGTCAACATGAAATGTCAATTCATTTCCTTAATGTGATTCACATTAACTAATAAAAACTGTAGGGTGGGCCTTTAATGTGACGTTTCATATCAGAATATCTTAATGCAAGCCTCCACGTACCCCAATGCTAATGTTATTTTCCAATCTAGTGTCGTTTAAACAGCATTCATTTACTGCATTAACTACTGGTGAAATCCCAGAAAGGCAACCTCAAACAGCTATTGGTTAAGATGGACTAATAGTTGAAGTTATTACATTTTGATGAACGAGAGTTTTTTTTCTTTGGAATAGGGTGCACACAATAAGATCAGGAACACAGTGAAATGAACGTTCATCTCATGTTGACCTCAGTGCCGGTGGAAAGTGTTTCTCGTACCTCAGTGATGATGGCTTTATGCTGCTGCACGCGGTTGTGTTCCTCCTTGATGCTGATGTTGTGCAGCAGTGACAGCGGCAGCGCCTTGCCGTCGCGGCACAGCACCGCCTGACACTTGCCCACATTAGCGGCGGTGAGGGTGAAGCAGCCGGCGGGGTCAGTGGGGTCGTGCCGGATGTGACAGAGCGCCGCCGAACCGCCCAGCTTCTGCCCTGCTGTGCCCAACTTCCTGTTCAACCCAGAGCGAACGGACAGACATACTTAGTAGGGATATTGAGCGATTCAAACTTTTAATCTAATTAATTACAAGATGTGCCGATAAATTAAGTGCAAATTAATCACACATAAATTCACATAAAAACAAAGTCATTATTGTGTTAAATGAAAAAAAAAAAAGCATTGAATAGATATTACAAAAATTTGCTTTAGAAAGAAATATTTTGATTCAACATTGCACAAATAATGATATTAAATGGGCATTAATGGAATTTAAAAAAATGTAAATATGAATCAACTGAAAAAAAAATGAAATGATGCTTCAAATATGAAACTAAAAGCGCCAGTAGGTGTTGGTCGCTGTCTTAATGATTGAGTCATTGAATCATTCATTCAACCAATTCGTTCAAACAGCTGATTCATTCAGAAACTCAGCAGGTGATTTTATGAATGAGTCACTGAATCACTGGCTACGTTTACATGCACAATTTTTGGTTCAGTCAGACTGAATTAATTCCAATTGATGGATCTGAATGTAGTGTTTACATGAACGCTAAATAAAGTGATCGGGTTGATGTGCGCGTTTATATGTGACAAGCTTCAAATCGGAATAGATTTTTTCTGACATGCGCACACTGCACAAATATAGAGTTTCTCACTGTTTGCACATAATAACCACTCTCCTACACGGTGTATTTATTTGTTTTTAACAGCAGAATTAATATTTATCCATTTCTTCATATAAACCGCTGTGCCGTGCTGCTCATATTTATCACGCAGTAAAAATGTCCCTCCCCGTGTCCAAGACGGGTTGCCTGTGGATGAGAATCCAAAACAAGGACTGGTGGGAGGTTGTCCTGCTCCACTTCACAGCCGAGCCTGTTTGCACATAATAACCACTCTCCTACACAGTTTATTTGTTTTTAACAGCAGAATTAATATTTATCCATTTATGGATAAATATACATATAAACTGCTGTGCCGTGCTGCTCATATTTATCACACAGTAAAAATGCCCCTCCCCGCTCCCAAAACGGGTTGCCTGTGGATGAGAATCCAAAACAAGGACTGGTGGGAGGTTGTCCTGCTCCACTTCACAGTTGCCGAGTGAAAGGAGAGTTTTATAATGACAGGACACAGATTTATACAACACTTTATTCAAAAGGAAGAACCGCTCGTTCTGCGCGTCATACGTCATTACGCTATTTCTGCGTCATTGCACATGTGCAGTGCTTTCGGTTTCGGGGTTCAATCTGATCGAGTGTTTACATGCACTCTCAATCGTATTAGAAAAGGAATAAACCACCCCCTTCAATCCGATTGAAATTTAATTCCGATCGAGCTCAATCGGATCGATTAAGGTGTTTACATGAAGGCTTTTCAGTCCGATTGAGCCATCAATCTGATTACAAATTGATTATTTGGTTGCATGTAAACGTAGCCACTGACTCACTTTATCTTTATGAATGAGTCACTGAATCACTGACTTTGGAACTCGGTTTGCAAAATTGAAAAAAACTGACAATTTTGACAATATAGTGTTGTTTATTGAACTGTTGTACCAAATCAATATCACATTTGCAAGGGTGGAGAGATTGGGGAAAATCAGCACACTTGCTGGTGTGATATTGCTAAACTACATCATATGATAGAAATATAAGAGCTTGTTTTTGTTTTGTGCTCATATCTTGAATTTTAGGCTCATATAACTGCATTCTAATAGGCTTCATCACACAGTCAGTCGTCCTGCATCATGATCATCAGACGCTGCATCAATGTAAGATGACAGACAGGTCTGAATGTGTTAGTCATTTTAACACGTTAACACGCTAACACGCTGCGTGTGCATTACCTCTGCATGACGAGGAAGGTGTTGGTCATGTAGTCTTCCTCGCTCTTGGTCCTGTGGAGCTCCTCGGCCAGTATGTCGTTCATGGTGCACTGCAGTAAATACGGCACCTCCACGTTCCTGTCTCCGTCAAACACGCCGTACAGAGCCTCTCTGCTGCTGCAGAAGCTGTTCACCGACAGAGCCGCCACACACAGTCTGCAGACACAACACACACGGTCACTGACCGACACACACAGCAGCTCCGAGCGCTGAGATCCACAACACACTCACTTGTTTTTGACGCCCGAGGCTTCGGTGAAGCCGTGACTCCAGACAGCCGGCCCTCCTGCCGCCTCATTGGCTGAGAACGAGGAAGGGGGCGGGTCTATCCGGAAACAGCGGATGTTACTGAAAAGATGTGGAAGATATCATGTATTATTGAATGGCACACATATACACAAGCATGGTCCAAAACAAACACTTTATAAGCGAGTAAAATGGCTTTGGCAAATAAATAAAACATTAAAACCCCAGTGGCTGATAAATTTGAGAAATGTTTAGTTTCAAGCCACCGAAACCAAACTGAAGTGTTTTACAGAGAGCCTTTGTTGGCACATGATGCTGAGAGACACTATGTATTTAGGAAAAACAGACCACTTTTTATTCCATCTAGTTGCCAATGCAGCAATTCTCATTTTAGTTTAGTTAAACTTGATATAAAAAATAACCAAAACTAAAACAAACATTAATAAAAACTATTTAGACACATAAAAAAATAACAAAAACTAATAAAAATCTCAAACACACAACAAAATTACAAAAACCTTAAAATTTAAATATTAATAAAAACTACAATCGTATCTCAAAGATACTAAAATAACACTGGCCCAAATGAAGACATTTCAAAGACATTATTATATCAGATTATGTCGAAAGCATTGGACAGATATTAGAAGTGGCTTGATAAATTAACGTTTTTTAAATGTATTTTCGTAACATTTTGTAACCTATTGAATTGAATGCGCTGAGCAAAATAACATGTTTTTACAATTGTAGGAAAATCCCTTATTGCTGATTTTTTTTTTTAGCATTATTATTTTTGTGCATCATTTTTGTAATTAATGATACTGAACTAATGTGTTAATTTGATATCACTCATTTTAAGAAGAAAGAAATTGGCAGAAGTATAAGACATGCACACGTGCTCTTACTTGAGCTGCTCGAGGGTCTTGTGGTCCAGATTCAGCCGCAGGTTTCCCGTCAGATCCAGCTCTTGGAGTTTAGGAGGTAGACTGTCAGGTAAAGTGATCTCACTCAGCTCGTTACAGCTCAGATCCACACACTACACACACACACACAGAAACATGAAAAACAATCCATAACATCATTTACATGTGTGTGTGTGTGTGTGTGTGAGAGAGAGTGAGTGTGTGTGTGTGTGAGTGAGTGTGAGCGTGTGTGTGTGTGTATGAGTGTGTGAGTGAGTGAATGTGTGTGTGAGTGTATGAGTGTGTGTGAGTGTATGAGTGTGTGTGTATGAATGAGCGTGTGTGTGTGAGTGTGTTTGAGTGTGTGAGTGAGTGAATGTGTGTGTGAGTGTATGAGTGTGTGTGAGTGTATGAGTGTGTGTGTATGAATGAGCGTGTGTGTGTGAGTGTGTTTGAGTGTGTGAGTGAGTGAATGTGTGTGTGAGTGTATGAGTGTGTGTGTGTGTATGAGTGAGCGTGTGCGTGTGAGTGTGTGTGAGTGTATGAGTGTGTGTGTGTATGAGTGAGCGTG
>NW_015657493.1:182547-184919 GCF_001515625.1 Sinocyclocheilus rhinocerous
GTGTGCGTGTGAGTGTGTGTGAGAGAGAGTGAGTGTGTGTGTGTGTGAGTGAGTGTGTGAGTGAGTGAATGTGTGTGTGAGTGTATGAGTGTGTGTGAGTGTATGAGTGTGTGTGTGTGAGTGTGTTTGAGTGTGTGAGTGAGTGAATGTGTGTGTGAGTGTATGTGTGTGTATGAGTGAGCGTGTGTGTGAGTGTATGAGTGAGCGTGTGTGTGTGAGTGTGTGTTTGAGAGTGAGTGTGTGTGCGTGTGAGTGTGTGTGAGTGTATGAGTGTGTGTGTGTGTGTGTTTGAGTGTGTGTGAGTGCGTGTTTGTGTGTGAGTGTGTGTGAGTGAGATTGTGATTGTAATATGACGTGTGTGTGTGTGCGTGTGAGTGTGTGTGTGTGAGTGTATGAGTGTGTGTGTGTATGAGTGAGCGTGTGTGTGTTTGAGTGTGTGTGAGTGTGTGTTTGAGAGTGAGTGTGTGTGCGTGTGAGTGTGTGTGTGTGTGAGTGTATGAGTGAGCGTGTGTGTGTTTGAGTGTGTGTGAGTGTGTGTTTGAGAGTGAGTGTGTGTGCGTGTGAGTGTGTGTGAGTGTATGAGCGTGTGTGTATGAGTGAGCGTGTGTGTGTGAGTGTGTTTGAGTGTGTGTGAGAGTGACCTTCATCTCGGTGAGCTGCAGGACTTCGGGGAACACCTCGATGCAGTTGGAGTGAGCTGCTAGTGTGTGCATGCGTCTGCAGTTCATGATGGTGGTTGGCACCGCCTTCAGCCTGTTCCCACTCAGGTCCAGCTCCTCCAGCTCCTCCAGCTTGGCCATTTTACTGCAGAACAGAGAGAGAACATTGATTTGATGAATATATTCATTCAGAAACGTCCACGACTCAGTTAACACTGAGAGAAAGAGGAAGTGACAAACTACACAGACACCGTCTAGAAAAGATCCGCCCACAAAATAGTGTTTCACGTTAATATTTTAATATCAAGCGGTGTCATAAAAGTGAGTAAAATGAATCAATCATCAGTATCAGTTTGTGAATAAAAATAAAAATCATAATTTCAATGTGAGATTTGTCATAGTTGCTTTGCATTTTAAGCAATGGAAAATATTTCGTTGAAAAAATGGAAACCTTTAGAAGACTTTAAAAACCTGAAGAAGTCTTTAAAAAGAACTTTCACATATAACACCTATATGACAATAATGATTGAATTAAAAAAAAGAGTATCAAAAGTAAAGACATCCTATGATATTAAATAAAACTGTTAAAATACATAAAATATGTGTGGCCATCAGGCTGTTTTATACTGCATAAGAGACTAAAAATCAATAAAAAGAAACATTAGGCATTAACATCACACAAATAATTTTGACTAATGTTTCTTTTTATTGATTTTTAGTCTCTTATGCAGTAAGACTTCAGAAAAGTATAGTGAAGAAGTCATTACTGTATTCTTAAATCATGACATGATTATAATATTGCTTATGTGCATGAAGTTCCTGCCTAATGATTGTTGTTACACTTTACAGCATGATATTAATTATTAAAATCAAATCCTTATTTAATGTTGGTCAAACTGTATTGAATTCAAAAGGTCCCATAACTTTATCTTCACTGCTTTACAACAGAAATGCTGCAGCTGCTGTAATTTCAATCATGTGAACATAAAAATGTGAAAAAACAAAGCGGATGTTAGGACTTTTATTTTGAAGTTGTGAAATATAATTGATGGAAACATACTAATTGTAGTATTCACATGTTTACATAACGGAAGAGAGCGTTTTCATTAACGTCTTCTTTACACTAAATAATATGCTCTGGGTGTTGAAGTCGTGAACAATTCCAAAGAACGCAAGTTTGTCATGATTTTCCGGCTTGTGCGTAGAGTTCAGTGCAAAGACTCGTTATTGATCCAGTGGACAGTAATTGCTGAATGATGCTGTTACCTGGCTGGGAAGGTCTGCAGGTGATTGTAGGCCATGTGCAGGATCCTCAGGTGTGTGTGTCCCGTTAGCTGCGGCACACACCTGTCGGTCAGGTAGTTGTTGGTCAGGTAAAGCTCCTGCAGGACGCTGCTGCTGTCCTCTGAAAGGCTGGATGCCGGCAGATTCTCCAGCTTATTAGCTGATGCGTTCAGACACCTCAAACTAAACACAAATCACATGATATTCAGAGCCAGCTGAGACGGAGGCTGTTTCACTGAATGAAATATGACATTAACATTCAACATTTACTTCTTACTAATGTGTTTTAGTGTGTGTGTGTGGGTGTGTGTGTGTGTGCGTGTGTGGGTGTGTGCGCCTGAGTGTGTTTGTGTGCGTGTGTGTGTGTGTGTGTGAGTGTGTGTGTGTGTGTGTGTGTGTGTGTGTGTGAGAGTGTGTGGGTGTGTGGGC
>NW_015657493.1:188415-195508 GCF_001515625.1 Sinocyclocheilus rhinocerous
AGGACATTTACAAAATATCTTCATGGAACATGATCTTTACTTAATATCCTAATGATTTTTGGCATAAAAGAAAAATTGATAATTTTGACCCATACAATGTATTGTTGGCTATTGCTACAAATATACCCCAGCGACTTAACACTGCTTTTGTGCTGCAGGCTCACACATATGATTTCTCTAAATGATCAGTCTTTGCTGCTAATCCTGTTTCACACTGTCTCCTCATGTCTTCTGTCTCTGGTTGATAGTTTAGAGTATTTTATCCAGTAAAAGCTCTTTTAGTGTAACTGTAGCTGGAGATTCACGAGTCAAATCTTGACTGATTTTGATCAAGTAAAGGTCAGAATAACTGCAGTAATATCTCCAGATGAACACTTACTGGACTGAAGCAGCTCAGCTTTACTTGATTCTCCATCAATCATGTTTTAGAGTCTCAAATCTGATCCTCAGGATCTTTTGAGGAGCGTTTGTTTCCAGAAGCTTTACTTTCACTGTTCCTCAGCGGAGTGTGGGTCTGAGTGTGTTTGTGTGTGTGTGTGAGTGTGTGTGAGAGTGTGTGTGTGAGCGTATATGCGCGTGTGAGTGTGTGTGTGTGCGCACGTGTGCGTGTGTGTGTGTGTCTGACCTCTCTGATTTGAGGAAGAGGTTGCAGGGAAGCTGGATGAGCTGATTGTGCTGCAGGTCTAGCACCTCCACTGCTGGACGCTCCACACGCTCCGGCAGACGCTTCAGCTGGTTATGACCCGCCAGGATCTTCAACATGAACTACCCTACTATTGTTCACCGTTTGTTAATGTTAGTTCACTTTTGGTCAATCTTGACATTAAGGCCTGGTTTCACAGACAGGGCTTAGACTAAGCCAGGATTAGGCCATAGTTCAGTTAGGACATTTAAGTAATTTTTATAAACATGCCTTAGAAAAAAGCATTACTGGTGTGCATCTTGAGACAAAACAAAGGACGCTCCACACGCTCCGGCAGACGCTTCAGCTGGTTATGACCTGCCAGGATCTTCCTCAGACTCGCACTGCACAGCAGCCTGAGGACGGAGTGAATGTCAAACACACGCAGCGCTGCAGCAGAAACACAGCTGCATAAACTGCACACATAAAGCTGTTCTGCACAAACAGCTCTTAAAATACCTCAGAGCAATTGTGCATGTGCCTTGTGCATCATTTCATTGACCATATTCAAGTGAAATCCTCCATGTGAGGCGTGTAATGACATTTCTAAGACAAATAAGTGACAGTAACCTGATCAATCACTCTTTTGTATTCCTTGTTTTGCATAAAAGCACCTTCCAAATAAACCAGTGTAAATGCAGTAATAGATCAATCAGTGCAAGTTTCTTTCAGTTGAAACAGCTCGGATTTACATTTTAGTCTAGGACTAGGCTTAAGCCTTGTCTGTGAAACCGGGGGTAAGATTATTAAATGCTGTAGAAGTATTGTTCGTTGTTTTCTGATCTGATCCCAGGACATTTGAATTATTACATATTAAATTCAACTAATGCATCTAATAATTTTTTTTTAACTTTGCTGTTTTACTTTCTATAAGAGTAAAGAACCAGCTGCGGCTGTGTGTTAGAGTGATTTCAGGGCGGCTCAGAGTGAAGCGTGCACTAATAATCCAGCACTACCTGCTGTGTGTGTGTGTGTGAGCGAGTGTGTGAGTGAGTGTGAGTGTGAGTGTGTGTGTGTGGCTGGATATTGAGCACAATTGCTGACCCTGTGGGCCGTTTGCTGAAATGGGTGAGAGTGCATTATGGTCATGTCTCATAATTGAGCATCTGGACTCAGTAGAATCTCAAGCTTGTAATTTCTGAGCATGCACATACACACACACACACACACACACACAGCACTGCAGACACACACACACTCACCACGGAGGAAGCTCAGCGATGTGATTGTGACTGACGTCTAGAACCTCCAGCTTCCTGCTGTCACTCAGCCAATCAGGAAGAGCCTTCATGAGGTTCCTGCGAGAGAGCAGACGGGACATTCGTGTCATGATGTGTGTTCATCTGCAGTGATTTCACACGTCATGATGTCACGCACCTGGAGATGTCCACGTGTGTGAGGCTGGCGGCGGCGGGACTCAGGTCTAGCTCCTGCAGCTCTGGGGACAGAAAGCGTGAGCGTCAGTGGAGACGAGGCTGTGTGTGTTCATGTGAGCAGTGGTGCTGCGTGTGTACCGTTGCTGGAGGCGTAGAGAGCCTTGAGCGCACAGCCACGCAGACGCAGACGCCTGATGCGGTTCCTCTGACAGTGCAGCACCTCCAGCCGCGGGAAGACAGACGCGTCCAGCTCACTCAGACGGTTGTCTCTCACATCCAGCTGCGTCACGTGATGCAGAAACTCTGGCTCGTCCGGCAGCACAGAGGAGATCTGATTCAGACTGATGAGACGGAGAAACAACTCACTGCATTCACTGCACACACATGACAGACACTTCACCCATCAACACTGTACACATACTGGATCACGTGTGACACTGGACCACACAACCATCATAAGGGTCAATTTTGTGAAATTGAGATTTATGCATCATCTGAAAGCTGAATAAATCATCTTTCCATTGATGTATGGTTTGTTAGGATAGGACAATATTTGGTCGAGATACAACTATTTGAAAATCTGGAATCTGAGGGTGCAAAAAAATCTAAATATTGAGAAAATCGCCTTTAAAGTTGTCCAAATGAAGTTCTTAGCAATGCATATTACTAATCAAAAATTAAGATTTGATATATTTACGGTAGGAAATTAACAAAATATATTAATGGAACATGATCTTTACTTAATATCCTAATGATTTTTAGCATGAAAGAAAAATTGACAATTTTGACCCATACAGTGTATTGTTGGCTGTTGCTACAAATATACCCCAGCGACTAGGGATGTAACGATTAACCGCGAGCCGGTTGGAAATCGATTCAAATATGTGACGAGTTTATTTGGAAAAGGCGATGTTTCCTGTACCCATAGAACTGTATAATCCATAACAATGTGCGGATTTGCTTTAATCTGTTGGATCATTCAAAAAAATTGATTCCTAATGAAATTTGACTTGTAACGTGGAATCAAATAAAGTATATAAAATGTGTGTGTGAGTAAGTGTGTGTGTGTGTGTGTGAGAGTGTGTGTGTGTGAGTGCTGACACACACACACACACACACACACACACTTCAATCTCACAGTAGTGTCCAGCAGAGCAGCGAGAGTCACATGACCGTCTGACTCCACACCACACATCTAACCTGACACTGTTGAGTAAAGCGTTTCTGATTAGATGAGAACGAAAATATAGCAATCATTTTTTAGTTGTTCTTACAGTCACAGGGTTTGAAAAAATGACTGTTTGAATAATTTAAAACTGACATTAAAATCTATGAACTATCCAATTGTTTAAAATGTGCAATGATTTTCTGTATTTATTTTTATTTTTATATACCTCTGCCATGTTTGGTTATATGTACTCTTGTTTGTACAATAAGCTCGGTTCTCCTAAAAAATTATTATTTTTTTACATTTTGTATTATATATTACATTTATATTATGTAATATACATACGTAAATTTTTTTTTTCAATTTTAGGCAATTTTAGAGCAAGTTATTACACATTTATTTTACTATGAAGATTATTTATTCATTTATTTTATTAATTTTAGAACAGCATTTATTTGAAATAGAAATCTTTTGTAGCATTTTAAATGTCTTTACTGTCACTTTTGATGAATGTAACACATCCTTGATGAATAAAAGTATTAATTTCTTTAATTTTTTCAAAAAAAAAAAAAAAAAAAAAAAGTACACAACTGTTTTCAACACTGACAATGATCAGAAATTGTAAAAAATAAACAATATTATTTTTTGCTGTATTTTGGATGAAATAAATGAATACTTGGTGAGCAGAATAGACTTCCTTCAAAAACACTGGAAATATAACAGAAGTGTATGTTTCTAATATTAAATGTTTTTGTATTATAAACAATTACTGTGGTTTGTGGACTGTCTGGACTGTGATTGTTAGACTTAATATTAGGCCTATTAGTTAATATTATTCATAAAAGTACAAATAAGGGAATGTTCCTCATAATAATATATTTGAGTGCTTATGAAGATGAGTGCAGCTTCTCAGTAAGCGCAGGTCTGACTGGACGAGGCGTGATCATGTGACACTCACTGGCTCATGTTGGCCAGGTCGGGGTGGATGGAGGTCAGGAGGTTGCAGCTGAGGTTGACCTCCGTCAGTGTGCTGATGGAGCAGATGGGCAGCGGGAAACTCCCCAGCTGATTATGAGAGAGATTGAGGCTCCGCAGGCGGGAGAATCTGCAGAGAGATGACATCATCAGCGCGCGACAATCACCTTCCCATCCGCATCGATGTCCTTAACGCTTCTAAGTGTTATTATTAATCGGATGAAATATCTAGGGCCATTTATTTTTTTCCCAAACTGCATGTTTTCGATTTTAATTTTTCTGGATTCTGTTGTCATGGTTTAATTAAATTGTAATAATCAAAAGGATGTCTAATCAATTGCATTAATAGAATGTAACAAGTTAATAACTTCACTAAATATTTTTTTTTTTAATCAAAAATGTTGGTAACGAATGAAAGCATATATTGTTTAACAATTTAATTAGTATTTTATAGATGCAATTAAGAAACAATTTTTATTTTTCGGCAAACAAAGTTTTGCTTACTGTTACAACGTAAACATGGGTAAAAAAGTGTGATCTTTCTTAAAAAACGGTTTTAATAATATTGCAATTAGTGCTGTCAAACTATTAATCACATCCAAAATAATATATGTGTGTGCTGTGTATATTTATTATGTATATATAAATACACACACATGCAGTATATATTTAAGAAAAATGTTATGTTTAATATATTTATATATAATATAAATTATATGAATATAAATATATACACATGCAAATATATGCAAGTATTTTCAAAATATATACTGCATGTGTGTGTATTTATATATTCATAATAAATATACAGGGAATGTTCCTCATAATAATATATTTGAGTGCTTATGAAGATGAGTGCAGCTTCTCAGTAAGCGCAGGTCTGACTGGACGAGGCGTGATCATGTGACACTCACTGGCTCATGTTGGCCAGGTCGGGGTGGATGGAGGTCAGGAGGTTGCAGCTGAGGTTGACCTCCGTCAGTGTGCTGATGGAGCAGATGGGCAGCGGGAAACTCCCCAGCTGATTATGAGAGAGATTGAGGCTCCGCAGGCGGGAGAATCTGCAGAGAGATGACATCATCAGCGCGCGACAATCACCTTCCCATCCGCATCGATGTCCTTAACGCTTCTAAGTGTTATTATTAATCGGATGAAATATCTAGGGCCATTTATTTTTTTCCCAAACTGCATGTTTTCGATTTTAATTTTTCTGGATTCTGTTGTCATGGTTTAATTAAATTGTAATAATCAAAAGGATGTCTAATCAATTGCATTAATAGAATGTAACAAGTTAATAACTTCACTAAATATTTTTTTTTTTAATCAAAAATGTTGGTAACGAATGAAAGCATATATTGTTTAACAATTTAATTAGTATTTTATAGATGCAATTAAGAAACAATTTTTATTTTTCGGCAAACAAAGTTTTGCTTACTGTTACAACGTAAACATGGGTAAAAAAGTGTGATCTTTCTTAAAAAACGGTTTTAATAATATTGCAATTAGTGCTGTCAAACTATTAATCACATCCAAAATAATATATGTGTGTGCTGTGTATATTTATTATGTATATATAAATACACACACATGCAGTATATATTTAAGAAAAATGTTATGTTTAATATATTTATATATAATATAAATTATATGAATATAAATATATACACATGCAAATATATGCAAGTATTTTCAAAATATATACTGCATGTGTGTGTATTTATATATTCATAATAAATATACACAGTACACACATATATTATTTTGGATGCGATTAATCGTTTGACAGCACTAATTGCAATATTATTAATATTACTACTTTATAAGTAAATTCTACATTATAATACTGTACTATATTTGTCAATTTCTTTAAGTTAAAACTTTAACTGAACTATTATTTTGACATGTTTTAGTGGAGGCTCTTGATCGTCTGATGAAATCTCTGTAAGTATGATGGAACATCATTTGATTTCTCGAGACGGACACAATCTGACAGAAACCCTTCAGAAACTGACCTCTGCAGCTGCAGCAGCGTCTGGTCAGCAGGAAGGAAGTTGTGCTTGAGGTTGAGGTGCGTCAGATCCTGACTGTACAGCAGATTAGACGGCAGCTTCTCCAGACTACAGCAGGACAGATCCACCGAGCTGATCCTCTGAGACACCACCTACACACACACACACACACACAGAGACAGAGACACACACACACACACACACACACACAGACAGACACAGACACACACAGAGACACAGACGCACACATTGACAAATTTCATGATTCGATTTAATTCAATTCAATTTCAATCTCACAGTAAACATTCATTTTTTCAAGGAAAAATCTCAAATGTCGCTGCAAACTATACAATAAACCAAAACTTAATGTTTGATTAGTAATATGCATTGCTAAGAACTTCATTTGGACAACTTTAAAGATGATTTTCTCAATATTTAGATTTCTTTGCACCCTCAGATTCCAGATTTTCAAATAGTTGTATCTCAGCCAAATATTGTCCGATCCTAACAAACCATACATCAATGTAAAGCTGATGGCTTTCAGAGGATGTATAAATCTTAATTTAAAAAAATTGACCCTTGTGACTGGTTTTGTGCTCCAGGGTCACAAATACGGTTTGTATTTCATACTGAAATGGACAGAATGTGAATGTGACTCAGTAAACGGCACTAACGCATGACGCGGTGATTCAGTCTAAACACACACGCGATCACATTAACTGAGGCTTTTCTAATCTGAGGCTCCCGGCGGACCGGACTCGTCTCACGACACACAGCTGTCTCCGATGGAAAATAGGCTGGCCTACTTGCGTTTGTTTGGGATGGTGCGTTCGTGGTGAAGTATGCTAAAGTAGGACTCCCAACTAGGGCTTTCACTCACACA
>NW_015657493.1:195704-198263 GCF_001515625.1 Sinocyclocheilus rhinocerous
CACACACACACACACACACACACACACACACACACACCTCGCGTGATGGGATGATGGGTGTCGTTTTCAGAGCAAATGTAGATCAGAGCAGTGAAGCGCTGGAGAATCTGCACAGCTGCACTTCAAGCCTCTGCAGTGTGAAGTGAGAGGTCAGACTCTAAAACACACACTGATTTATAACGTCTGCGTTTATATGCTCTAGTATGTTCTGCCAGAACATACTAGAGCATATTCCCCATTTCCCACCAGCCCTTGACAGTACGCTAGAGCTGAACCGGACAAGCATCAGTGGACTAATGTAAGTTAATGTCCAGAAAGTCCACATTGGGCAAAGTTTGAGTCACATGATCACAATATAAATGTCTGACAAACATTCACAGGACAGCTGCGTTTCAGCCTCCACATTCAGATCTGTTCCCGACACAAACACAATGAAAATGCTTTAAATTAAAAAAATAATAATAATTTGAGGATCTCACTATTTAATTAAGGCTGGGAAAATAAACCGATGCATCGCGATTCGAGAAATGATTCAGCATAGATTCTGAGATTTTCCGAATGCATGGCGATTCTTTCTCGAGTGGATCCTGAGCTTAGTTTTGAACAGCAGATGGCGCTGCATGCTTTAGAAACATCTGTACTCCGCTTGTCTGTCATTAAAAAAAACCCCCGCTAATTAAACGTCACTGTTTCGTTCAATGATTTGCTGAATCTGAAAATTACTAGTATTATTTTTCCTGTTTTAACCAAACAATTTCAGCCGCCGAAAGTCTGGTGCATCACTAAATAAATGCCTAATAATTACTGCAAATATCAAAACAGAATTTTTGAGAATTTTTGAGAAAAGCTGCACCAAATTCAGTCATTTTTGGCCCCAAAAATCTGAAAAAAGGTCCTGGTAAACCCTGATGAGGAGATTATTACACTGCATTGTTCTCTCTATCTGTCTCTTCGTCTGCCTACTGATTGATTGATTGATTATATTAGATACATTATATAATATATATATTGTTTTTGGACATGTACACGATGGAAAAACAGTATTTCTTGAAGAACACTGTAAATTATACATGAATGTGGTAATCGTTCAGGATCCTGGTGTGTATCAGAAGCAGATTCCGTCACTATACCACCATAGTACTCGCTTATAAGGGCGTGAAAATGTTCTCTAGTGAGGGTTTGGATCAGCTCTAGTGTGTCAGCTCGTCTTATCTGTACAGGTTCGAGGTACAGAGGACGTCTCACACACACACACACACACACACACACACGCTGATGAGCGTTCATCAGTGTCACAGGTCTGTTTAGATCAGCTGTGATGGCTGACATGGCAGTCAGCACTCAATATTTAGTCTAGCAGTCTAGAACAGAAATAAACACTGAGAGACTATGAAACACACTCCGTTTGTTTAGCACTTCATCAAGTCTCAAAACCACCATAAAACTTTACACCTCACTGAGCAATGTCCACTATGCCTGTCCTCTCACTGCGCTCGCTGGTAAAGTAACCAGGATCTGGCCCATACGCAGATCTAATACATGTCAATATATACAATTTCCAGATATGAAATATATACATGAAACCTATTAAAAAATTTAAGAATTTCATATATGAATATATATCTAGCCAAAAAAAATGATGTATGTTTATGCATGTGTAATACATATTTGGACACATTTCTGTTCATCCTAAAACCTATCATTATTATTTCATTATGTTGAAATTGCATAAGTAAATATAAAAGATAGACACTTATTAAAAAAATTATTACAAAAACAAAATTTTGGCCGATACCGATAATTCTTTATATATGAAAGCCGATAACCGATATGTTGGCCGATAAATCTAAATCCAAATATAATATCATATAAAATATATATAGCCTTACCAGTATATAGTAATATCACTCTTGACATAGGACAATAAATATCATATATTACATTTCCTTATGGGTGGGAAATATGCTGCATAAGCATAACCTGGTGTTCAGCACATGTGAGCAATATAAAGTGAATATTGCGAATATTGCAGTCAACTAATTTTTTTTTCTTAAAGATTGGGCCAACAAATTAGTTCCAGATCCTGTCCTTTCATTCTTATGGTCAGCAAAACTCTGAATCTAAATTAGAGCAGATAAGTTTCTTTCAGTAATTAACCAATTACACTAAAACCAATTTTAACCAGTAAAAGGGATCTGTAGGTAATACTGTCGAACGGCTGAAGAAAATCGATTCTATTCTGACCACTGTGCGCTTCAGGAGGGATGCTGTAGGATAGTGCTGGGCGGTATAGCGGTTCATACCGAATACCGGTGTTTATTTTTGTTATATGAATTTTTAAAATACCGCAATACCGGTGTATGTCACTTAAACAGCGTTCGGAACGCGACACTGTTTGAAAGGCGTCCCTTTTCACTGTTGCACTGTGGTGAGGGAACAGCTGTATGTGTTACGAAGCGTGAAAGTTCTGAAACTGAAGCTGTAGAACTAATAGAACGTGATGACACAGAAGAACTCATCCACAATATCCACATTGACCGCCACAAATATCCACCGCCC
>NW_015657493.1:198355-199119 GCF_001515625.1 Sinocyclocheilus rhinocerous
AATATGGTTAACACCCGGTCATGCATGAAAAAAAATACCGTCATGTACCGTGAAACCGGTATAATTTTGGAAAATACCGTGATATAAATTTTTGGTCATACCGCCCAGCACTACTGTAGGATCACTGGTTTGGGACAAACATTCCCCACAGGATTATAACATGTGAGTTCATTACCTTTCCTCCGATCAGTGGCAGGATGTGCATCTTGCCCGTATGGCTGGCCTTCACTGAGGACACCATCAGACAAGTGCCACATAAAATCACCTGCCGTCGACTCCAGCGGTTCACCGGCAGCTGCAGCTTTCCTTTCCGTACGTTATACGTTCCGGAGAGCTGGATGCGCTCAGAGCTCTCGATGCTGTGAGGTTTTCCTGCAAAACAGAGAAAAACATGAGAGTGACTTCCCCAATCCACTCCTACACATCCAATGCAGCTTCAGAAGTGCATCTCAGTTCACGCCGCAAAACTGCTGTTTGCACTGCTCTGTACTGGAAACACAAAAGATTACATGCAATTCAGCAGTCAGTACTAGTCATGAGTGGAGTTCAGCAGTCAGTTCTAGTCATGAGTGGCGTTCATGAGTGGAATTCAGCAGTCAGTACTAGTCATGAGTGGAGTTCAGCAGTCAGTACTAGTCATGAGTGGAGTTCAGCAGTCAGTACTAGTCATGAGTGGAGTTCAGCAGTCAGTACTAGTCATGAGTGGAGTTCAGCAGTCAGTTCTAGTCATGAGTGGAGTTCATGAGTGGAATTCAGCAGTCAGT
>NW_015657493.1:201836-202406 GCF_001515625.1 Sinocyclocheilus rhinocerous
GTTTTAGTCATGAATGGAGTTCAGCAGTCAGTTCTAGTCACGAGTGGAGTTCAGCAGTCGGTTCTAGTCATGAGTGGAGTTCAGCAGTCAGTTTTAGTCATGAATGGAGTTCAGCAGTCAGTTCTAGTCATGAGTGGAGTTCATGAGTGGAATTCAGCAGTCGGTTCTAGTCACGAGTGGAGTTCAGCAGTCAGGACTAGCTCAGCAGTCACATACAGCACAGCAGACACAAAACGTCACCGGGCCCACTCATAGTTTTAATCATACGCAGGATTTAATTATATCGCATGCAATTGATCTTACTGATATAGATATCGTACCTCAAAGTGATGTTGTTACTGACCATTTCCTTGTATCGTGCATGCTGCATATTACTGATATTAACTATATGGCTCTGCACTATTGTCCAGGAACAACTATTGTTCCAGCCACCAAAGACAGATTCACAAATAACCTGCCTGATTTAACTCAACTGCTCTGTGTACCAATAAGTACACAGAGCAGTTGAGATAAATCAGGCAGGTTATTTGTGAATCTGTCTTTGGTGGCTGGAACAATAGTTCTGCCCAG
>NW_015657493.1:202899-205399 GCF_001515625.1 Sinocyclocheilus rhinocerous
TTTTTTCCTCATGTATTTTGCCAATTTTTTTTTTCACCATTGCATAACAAAAATAGCCAAAATGTGCTTTTTACTGTTTTGTCTTGCTTTTCAAAGAAAAAATCAATTACAGAACAACAATTTAAAAGTATTTAACACTGAACATTTTTTTAACATTCTAGCAGACATTATACCAACAAAGCACAATTTAACCTAAAATTAATAAGTTAGTAAATGTGAATCAGGCATGTATTTTTTACTGTACAAATAAAAGCAGCCTTGCTGAGCAGAAGGATGAATATAAAAACACGCGCTGCATTTTAGTTTTGAAACGTGCAGTGCTCAGTTTATTCAACAAAGTATAAGCCCTTTGGAAAATCTATTTGTGGCGGTCAGTTTTGATATTGTGACGAGCTGCCACAAATAACTCAATGTATGGGAAAAACTGGACACTGCTATAAGTCAAATGGCCATAATCTAAGCGATGATAAAATTAAAAGAGTTCACTCATCATCGTGGAGGCTATTGTCGGACCCACACACACATTTAATGAGGAAAGTTAACGTGCACGTTATAGTCAGCCCAGAAGTTTCGTCTAAATTGCACGTGTTTCTACTTTACATGCAAATGACTTGTTGCACTTATGAATATGATAAGCACGGTCAGCATCAATTCTAGTAGGGTAAAACGCAATTACGCTTTCGAAACGGTCTGTTTTCCCCTGCCATCATTAGCTGAAGCTGTGTGTGAACAAGCCGCGGCTGCAGAGTGTGAGCTGCTCCGTTTCACCAAAGAACTTCTATTGGCTTCTATACTCTTTGGTCTCACGCAGCCAGATGGAGAGAGATTGTCCAGTATGGCGTTCTACAACAACACTTAGCTGCCCACAGATGTGCCTACCTATAAATCAGCCTAATTTGCAGCACAATCGGCCGATGCAGATTAATTTTTAAAAATGCCAAAATCGGCCCGATTAATCGGTCAGCCGATCAATCGGTCGACTTCTATTCAGCAGTCAGAACTAGAGAAGAGAGAGCGGAGTTCAGTAGTCAGTAAAAGTAAACAGCAGGATTCAGCAGTCAGAACTAGTAAAGAACAGAATTTAGCAGTCAGTACTAGTACAAAGCAGAGTTCAGCAGTCAGTAGTAGTAAAAAGCATAATTCAGGACTTTTAGCTAAAATTTAGCAGCTAGTACTAGTAAAGAGCAGATTTCAACAGAAGAACTAGTAAAGTTTAGAATTCAGAAGTTGGTACTAGTAAAGAACAGAATTACTACTACTACTTAAAGGCAGAATTCAACAGTCAGTACTACAAAAAAAAACAGAACTCAACTGTTGGTTCTAAGAGAACAGAATTCAGTAGTCAGTGTGTTTAAGAGCAGAATTCAGCAGTCAGTACTACTTAAGGGCAAAAATGAGCAATCTGTACTAGTGAAGTTCAGAATTCAACAGTCAATACTACCAAAAAACAGAATTCAGCGGCTGGTACTAGTGAATTACAGAATTCAGTAGTCAATATTATTAAGAGCAGAGTTCAGCACTAGTAAAGATATAACTAGGCAGTAGGTACTAGTAAAGAATATAATTCATCAGTCGGTACTAATAAAGAACAAAATTCGGCTGTTGTACTAGTAAATTACACAATTCAGTGGTCAGTATATTATTAAGAGAATTCAGAATTCAGCAGTCAGTAGTAGTAGACTGGAATTTAGAATTTAGTAGGGATGCACCGAATGTTCGGCAACCAAAATTATTCGGCCGAAAATATCAAAAAAAGCTATTACGGTGCACGGCCAAGTCAGTTGCTCAGTAACATTTTTATGAATTTTCACAAGGCATGTGACAATGCGATACGTGCAACAAGCATCTTCCCATATTCGTAATGAGAATCATTTATAAATCTGCGTTTGTCAACAAAAAGAAGCATTGAGGTCTTCCTGTGGGTTTCTGCCAAAATAAAAGCTGAGAAAAAGCAACAACTTCATCAACATTAATAAATGTTATTATTGTAAATTTTACAGTTGTTCTGTAAAATAAAATAAAAAAGACAATAATAATGATAATTACAACAGCTCTATTAATACATTTATTATAGCATTCACACATAGTGTTCAGACTGGGATCTGTAATATTTTCTAATGTTTTAAAAGCAGTCTCTTCTGCTCAGCAAGGCTGCATTTATTTGTACAGTAAAAAAATACAAAATACAAAAATACAGTATAAAAACATGCCTGATTCAAGAAGGTCTCAAAAATGGCCAAAAAATATTATTTTACTAACTTATTAATTTTAAGTTAAATTGTGTTTTATTGATATAATGTCTGCTAGAATGTTCAGTGTTAAGTAAATATTTTAAAGCACATTTTGGCTATTTAATTTATGCAATGGTGGAAAAAAAAGGGCAAAATGGGGTGAAAAAATGCGAAAAACCGTATTCGGTCTTCGGCCTTCAGCCCAGTGTTTCATTTTGTTCGGCTTCGGCCAAGAATTTTAATTTCGGTGCATTACTAGAATTTAGTTT
>NW_015657493.1:210399-217270 GCF_001515625.1 Sinocyclocheilus rhinocerous
AGCCGAGGCTCTGAGCCCGACATTCCCGACATTCCCGGAGCGTCTGAGTACATACTTCACAGAACACACACTACACTAACCCTGCGGAGATGACTGACAGCCTTTAATCCTCCTCACATGACAACATCTGCCAGACCAACACTAACGCTTACCAGAGAATCTCAAACTGAGCCACAAATCCACCGGCAGAAAGGGTTCTGTTCTTCAACAACAGAGTTAAGCATCGCGGCTAACACAGCATTACATATGAGTACCGCGTGAAAGTCAGCAGCTCAGCATGCACGACTCATGCCAATGCAAACTATCCCACGATTAGCACCAGATCTCATCTATGCCGGCACACTTCAAGATGCTTAATTTCAGAGAGTTGTTATGCAGAAATTCATGCATTTTGGTTTTATCAAATATGGCACCAAACTACCAAAGATGAAATGTAGCTTTTTTTTAAAAAGCTTTCAAATAAAATAAAAAGGTTTTTTTGAAATCTAACAGTTTATCGTACCTTTAAACAAAAGAAGTTTGCATATGTTTTACGTTGAGTATCATATTTGATCATCAGGCTTTTATGGCTCATATAGTCTGAAATAGTGAGAATATGGAGGACAAACAGCTCAATTTTATTCAGAGACTCAAACGGAGCAATTTAGTGCAGATGCTGATATTTGAAATACTGCTGCTTGTGATGTAAATCAATGAGAGCTTTATAACAGTAGAGCAGATGCTGACATACAATGCTATAAATATCAGCGGTCGCTCTATATCTCCAGTAACATGTCTCAATAAGATGAGATTGAAATGCTCCAAACATATAATGCAGTGATTGAGAGCTGAAGAAATAAAGGCTCCTCAGAAGATGTGAGATGTTCTGGAGGCTTGTGAAGATCATTCCTCCGCTGAGGAACAGTGAAAGTAAAGCTTCTGGAAACAAACGCTCCTCAAAAGATCCTGAGGATCAGATTTGAGACTCTAAAACATGATTGATGGAGAATCAAGTAATCCATGTTTTCGGAAATCGAGGGGTTATGACATCATTAGCAGGCGACACAGTGACACTATAGACACGCTCCGTGTCACTAGTTAAAATTGCTTATTTCTCTGGATTAGCATTTGTACAATTACACTAAAAGAGCTTTCACTGGATAAAACACTCTAAACGATCAACCAGAGACAGAAGACGTGAGGAGACTGAAAGTGAAACAGGATTAGCAGCAAAGTTTTGATCATGTAATAAAGGCCTCATCAGTATATCAGCCTCAGAGGAGGATCTGATCCACACTGTAAAAGCCTGACTATGTCTGCAGCTCTTCTTAAAGGCACAGTATGTAATTTTCTCCGCTGGAGGGCGCGTATTCAAAATAAACAAAGCACTGTTCTAGTGGTTTTTGGATATTTTAATAAAAAATCGTACATATTGTGCCTTTAAATCAGTTTTTAAGATAACGGCTCCAACAGTTGCTAAGACGCACTCCTGCTCTGTCCAACAAATCCCACAGCCTTCCCGTCCCCCATCCGTATTCCTCACAGCCCTGTGTTTCTCAGCGGCGTGAATGAAAGCTCTTCCTGCAGCCCACTGTTAGCCGCTGGCGAGAGACGCTAAAGAGAGCGCGAGCCAAGAACAGGCCAGCATCTAAATATCCAGAGCCCTCTCTCTTCACCCTCCACTGCACCAACAGCATTCAGCCTTTCATGCCAGTGATAATGAACAGACCGGAACAAGAGCGCCGTCCAAACCACAAGAGCCGCTCACAATGGTTTTGTGGCCATGTCATGTGCATCCGTGGGAGCAGAGAACGCTGTCATGTTTTATTAGCAGCGACGAGAGAGAGAGAGAGAGAGAGAGAGAGAGAGCGAGAGAGAGAGATCCATGGGAACATAAACATGCAGGATCATTGTGAATGCATGCTTGTTCTGAAGTTGTGTACGGTGACATCACATGAGCAGACCTCTCACGCAAACTGTACTGAATGCACACGTGTTCTGTGTGCATGTAAACATTACTGCAAAGCAAAATGTGCATGGTTATTCATTTGTCGAGTTCTGTTTAAAATAAGTAAAAGAATCAAGGGTTGTTGCAGTATTTTTGACATGTACATGCAGTATAACAACATGTCACAGACAGCGAGCTGATATCTGATGCCAAATCTTCTGCATGCATGTGCATTCTGTGTGTTCGGAACACTTCTGAAAGTAAAATTTGCAAGGTTGTTCATTTGTACAGTAAATCAATAAAGTGTTAGAACTGTTTTGCACATGAACATACCGTATAACAAGTTCAGTCAGAGAGCTGATCTCTCACCTCAAATCTTCTGCATGCACATGTTTGTAAAGTAGGGTTGTATTATTTGTAAAGTAAAAGAACTGTATAAAGAGCAATGCAAAGCCACTGCAATTCCGAATGAAATGCCGATCCATGCTCGCCAGCATCCTGAGATAAAGACCTCACCAGTCTGTTCTGGACCGTCGGTGTCAGCGTCTCTGCACATAAACCTCTCTGCGAACGCAAATATTTCTCACATTCACTTTATAGCACCTTATATGTGTCCTTCACGGGAATTTTAGGAGAAGCATGTGAGACGTATGTGAGCCTGGAGCACAAAAGCAGTGTTAAGTCGCTGGGGTATATTTGTAGCAATAGCCAACAATACATTGTATGGGTCAAAATTATACATTTCTCTTTTATGCCAAAAATCATTAGGATATTAAGTAAAGATCATGTTCCATGAAGATATTTTGTACATTTCCTACCGTAAATATATCAAAACTTAATTTTTGATTAGTAATATGCATTGCTAAGAACTTCATTTGGACAACTTTAAAGATGATTTTCTCAATATTTAGATTTTTTTGCACCCTCAGATTCCAGATTTTCAAATAGTTGTATCTCAGCCAAATATTGTCCGATCCTAACAAACCATACATCAATGGAAAGATTATTTATTCAGCTTCACAAAAGCCGGCTACATAAAAACTGGACTTGATTAAGAGCTGTTTGTGTGTAATATAGAGCCGCACGATTCTGGATAAATCTACTTTTTCTGTTTTTTAATGGAGGTTGTAGTTCTCTCACAATTCCAAAGAAAAATATCAGACAACTGAACAAAACCTCGTGGAGCGTGTGAATGGAATGATTCAAGCTTCACTCGTTTCATTACTGGATGAATCAGTGTATCTGAATGAATCTCTTGAATGAATGAATGATTCAAAGACAAATACATTTTTAACAGCCACCTAAAAAAACAAGATGCGCACACAGGAACTGACGGCCGGAAGTGAAGTATCCGATTCTGGAATTGGAACTGATTTTTGATTCTCAAACCCTACAACCAGCAGCAGCCCGTGAACATGAGCCACATTCAGCAGTGCTTACTGTAAGCACGAGCACAGCTGACTCTGATGTAAACACCTGCGTGAAGCGAACACGGTTTACCTGCGTAGAAGCGCAGCAGCGAGCCCAGCTCGGTGTTCATGCCCTCCTCCTGAACCCGCCACGGATCCTTAAATCCCAGCTTAAAGAGAAAGTCGTTCTGGAGCTGCAGGGGCCTCTCCTCGGGCCCCAGGCGCCGCGCCGCCTCGCCGTGCAGCTGAACGTACAGCGCCGGTCCGGAGTCCCAGTCACCGGCGGGACCCGCCTCGGCTCCATCCGTTACCGGACAGTCCAGCTCCAGCTCGTCCGAGGAGCTGCCGTACGCGTCCAGGCTCTCGAGCGCCGAAGCGTCGGTACCCAGGGTCATGTCGTCGCTGAGCGAGTCCCGGTGCCGGCTGAACCGGGCCCCGGAGCTCAGGTCGCTGCTGCTCTCCACATCGGAGCCCGCGGACCGTTTGACGGAGTCCTCGTCCTGGGGCTCGGTGCAGATGTCGTACTGGAACCGGTGCTCCTTCTCCAGCAGCAGCAGCCGCAGCCGGTCGCCGTCGCAGTTCCCGTTCACGTCCGTCTTGGCGGTGAGCCTCAGGACCGAGCCCGGTTTGCCGCTCAGGCGCTGCGCGATCTCGGCCGCGGTGCAGTCCGCAGTGCACAGCACGAGCCGCGGCGGGAGCGACCGCACCGTCAGCCGGTCATGGACGTGAACGGAGCCGCGGCGCAGGTCCTGGCGGACCCACTGCCGGTCGCACAGCTGCAGCGGAGCAGCGGCTCGGTGTCTCTGCCGGTCCAGAGACGCGTGCCTCCTCACCCTCCTCTTCCTCAGATCGGCGGGGCTCCGGTTCTGACGCGGCTTCGACGCTCCCTGGCCTTCGTCGTCTTCTTCATCGGCCGCGGATCTCAAGGCCGCACTCGGAGCGCCGCTTTTCTTCAGTTTAACGCTCTCCATCCTCGCGGATCGCTCTTTAGTCCATCTGAGCGGGGATACGAGCGCCGCTCGACGCGCGGAGGGGCGTCATGAAGATCGCGGCGCGTGGATCATGGAGTCTGAAAGCGGACGAGGCAAATCTCGCGAGACACAAACGCGCGAGAGTTCGCGTCGCCCTCATCAGTGTTGCCAAGTCCGCGGTTTTCCTGCTACTTTGTGACTCGGAGGGGTACAGGCTAAAACCGGAAGCTAACAATACATTTAATTTAGTTTTTTTAACGTCTACACCTACACCGACCCTAAACCTACCCCTTACAATAATGCAAAAACAGTCATTATTGTTGCACAGTGTGACAAAAACTATGCTATATTGATGTGCGCATGCCCAGTAGATGAATCTGTATACCATCTAGCCTTAACCTGGGTTTATGTTTTCCATAGATATGTATTTTCATGTTCGTGGGCTGAAGTGACCCCAATAACGTGATATTTATCCAATCTGGGCGGGGCTTGCTTGTTTGGTTTTAAAATAAAAAGTTCTTTTTCAAATGTAAAAGTTCTTTCACAACAGAAGTGAAATGAATATGCCTCAGGCTGAAGCAAAAGTAAATGCACGTCTGTACAGTAGAGAACGAAACACATGAAGAATATGTCGGAGCTTACAGGACACACACACAACACACTGTTAGCTCATGCAATATAATCTAGGCCTACTTATAATATATTATATTTACAATGTGCAACGAATCCCTGCAAGAGCGTGGAAACGACTCAAATAAAGGAAATTTGTCCTTCTTGAATGAATGAATGAGTGAGTGAGTGGAGGAATAATACACTCAAACACAAACTGTAGTATGTGTGTGTGTGTGTGTGTGTGTGAGAGAGAGAGAGAGAGAGAGATAGAGTATGTGTGTGTGAGAAGTTTGTCAGAAATCTGAAATCTTAACATTAGTTTAACATTTCTTTAGGTATGAAAGTAAACGAAACAAAACGACAGAAGTAGGAACTGCTTTAGTTGGGGTTTTCCTGACATCTACCGGTCAGAGTGTAGACTGAGGAAGACGTTTAAATGCTCACTTGTGTCATACTTGTTTCACGTTCAAATTCCGATCATAATAATGCTGATTTTAATTTTGGTTGTTTTTTTTAATTCTTCACTTTTTCATAAAACGATTGTTTAGTGAACATTGTAGCAAAAATCACAATTAAAAATTAGAACGTCCTAATGAAAGTGAAACTGAAAGATTTTACTAAATATATCGGCTTATATTTTTCAATAAACAATATTTTCAACTCTAAAGTAAATATGTGTATAGTTTAGTTATTTAAGCACGTTTTAAATTGTTATTTCGAAAATAAATTAATAAATCAAAGTCAGTAATGCCTCCCCCGATCTGATCCGTGTAATAAAGTTCTGTATTTCGGCGGATCATGATATACTAACTGCCTGTTGTGCTTCACAAGCGCTTTCCACACGTTCATTTGATTAATAAAAGCTACTTTGAGATAGTGTTAGCGGCAAAAATACACGAGGCGCAGAAAATAATTAGCTTGCGATGTATCTGGTTGCCATGACAACCTTGCTGCTGAAATATGTAATGATAGTAAAATCACTAGAACGGTTCGCCACAGAAACGCTGCATCACTGCACCTACCAGCTGCAGTCCCCGGCTCCTCTGTCATGGCTATGTCTCTGGATTATGGCAGCTGAATCTGGGAAATCTGTGTGATCAAATCTGTCCAAAAGCTTTACAAAACAGGAAAGCCCCAAAACTCCCAAAACACGCCCACTCCAGGAAAAGACACGCCCATTTCCCCGAAAAACCCACCGAATGTTTCGCTCTGACTGAATTCCAGTGCGTGCCACCCGAGGTTCATAAGGACTGTTTTTGCCTCCTTAAAACTAAGTAGTGAAAATAATTAATAATTACTTAAATAATAAACATGAATCAATTTCCCAGACAGAAAAACATGGTGACTCTCGACTGTAAGGCCTGAGAGTGTCTGAAACAAAACCCTCAGAAAAACACTTGCATTGTTTTCATTAGTAACAGCAGAAACAAGCCATATCTTAGCTTAATATACAGCTACTCAGCCCTAAAACCGCGTCACTGCTGCTCTCGCTGCTGATTGGCTCAGCATCAGCCGACTTTGATTTTTGCGAATGCACAACTAAATACCGGATCGTTTGCATTAGTCTTCCTCCGTGATGTCTGTTTCAAGAAAGCATATCATAGTTGAAATAAGTTTTTTAATTATGCCAGATAGATGTAGCCTATGCATGATGATTCACTGCTTCAAAAAATATTACAGGCTATTATAAAACTCATTTAGCCTATATAATGTGTGCAAAAAAAATAGTGCGATTTTATGAAGACAACACTTAATGAAAAAATTGGCATTTTATGTTGTACAATTGAAAAATCACGTGGAAAATGTAATTGCTAATTAAAGACAGTTATTAATAATTCATGTCTACCTCTCAGTTTTTCCTTTTGAAGCACGAGCTTCACACTTTCGTTCTGCGGCTGGTGGGGCATACTTCAGTCTCGCATTCGTATTTAGAACGCGGCCGATGTGACGTC
>NW_015657493.1:217391-219275 GCF_001515625.1 Sinocyclocheilus rhinocerous
CGCGATGACGTCACGCGCGCAGTCTATAAAAGGCCGTCGCGGTGAGTCATTAATAATTCTGAATCTGATATCCCCATATATAGCCATTAATTCCGATTAAGGAGTACAGCGAGAACGATGGCGGAGCGCAGCACTCAAAGCACTTCTGAGTCCAATCTGTCCTGGAGAGAGGAACTTGTTAACCTGGTACTGAATCCTCCGAGAAGGAAAGCTGGACCTAAGCAGGTGTCGTGGGCAGACCTGTCCTACAGATTGCCCTTAGAAGCCAAACCTATCCCTGGACGGCCCAAGAGCTGCATGAAGGCCACTAAAACCAACTTTGACTGTAAAGAAGAGCCTTACAGCAGCCTCCGGAGCCAGTCGAGGCCGCTTGCTTCGCCCTGGAGAGACGAGGTGAGGAGCAGGTGGAGCCCACCCCGAGCTCCTGAGAGAGGGATGCTGTCCCGTCTGAGAGACGTGCCCACCAGTGCTCCCAATCACATCCTGAAGGCTCTCCTGAAGCTCACTGAGACTAAATGGGAGCACCTGGCTGAGACGGGGACGTTCCTGGTGGATCCCGTCAGGGGTCCGGAGCCTGGGAGGGTGGCGTGGCCCGATACACCCACGATCCAGAGACATTACACGCCTACTGTGCAAAGAAACCTCCAGGAGATACTCCAACAGACCCTCAGAGAAGCAGATCAGCTGAGGGAGACGGCTCTCATCAAGCCTGGGAACTCTCCCTTGAGAAGCTGTGGGATCTGGCTGAAGGAGAAAGTCCTGGGCCGTCCCACGCCCAAGAAGAGCTGCCTAAAACAAGCCAGGGCAGAAAGCGTCTCTAAAGACGAGGCCGAGGAGGTCAGATACTTCACCTCCCGTCAGAGAGAGATACCTGCGCAAGCGGAGCTCGACTCGGAGCTCAGAACCGTCACGTTCGTCTCCGAGTGTGAGATCGACTTGATCTGATCCTCGCCAGCGCTGCAAGAACTGAAATCATCTGCAAATAATTAGGTGCAGATGTGAAAAAAGGTGCAAGAAATGGGTGCAAGGTCTTCCTCAAAACAAGCAGAAGAAACAAAAAGAGGAAGGACAAATCAAAGCATTTAACAAAAGAAATAAATATAAATAGATCTAAAAAAAATAAAATAATATATATATATATATACATACATACAGTATATATATATATATATATATATATAATTATGGGAATAAAAAAATTAAATAAAAAATCTAAATATAATAGAGAATTGTGGGCATTCAGCAAAAAAGTTTTGAGATTTCTATGTGTAGATATGGACTATTAATACATATTTTATAAAAGTGATAAAATAAAAATGTGTAAATATGGACTGTAAATATGAATATAAATAAATAAATACTAGAAATGTGAGCATTTAACAACAAAAAAGTTCAATTTCTCTGTGTAAATGTACAATAAATATACATAAAAAAAAAAAAATTAAAAACAAACCATGTGGCTGTCTTACTTTTCCAAAGCATGAAAACTCAAAATCCTTCTTGTTTTCACTCTTTTTTAATGTGTGACAGTTTTATCATGAGCACATTGTGAGGAATGAATCATTGAATTGCTAAGTTTACGTTCATAATTCCTACACCTGTAGTATATGTTTGGACTGTGAAGGCCTTTGGTTGTAATGATAGTGCTGATGATTCATGTTATTGCTGTGATTTAGAAGCTCTCGTGCTCGGTGCTGATTTGCTTCTACATTTAATTACTCTTGTGGTGTTCCGATGTTTCTAAATGACAAACACTAGACACTGGAAGCTTGGATTCAGTATTTAATATTCTTGATGGTGTTTCAGTTCACACACACACACACACACACTCACTCTCTCTCTCACACACACACACACTCTCTCTCACACACACACACACACACA
>NW_015657493.1:222687-244283 GCF_001515625.1 Sinocyclocheilus rhinocerous
CTAACACACACACACACACGGTTTTATTGCTGAAATCATGGAGTCCCTCAGAGACACACAATGCTTCATGCAGTTTCTAAAAGTTCTCAAAATCACACTATTGTTAAAAAGATGATTTAGTTCCTTGAAATGTTCAGTTTTTCCACACGGGTTGAGTTCAGTGGCACTGATGCTTGATTTTTGTGCCAACGTTAGGAGCTGCAATGTTCAAGCGAGTCAAAACATCTCCCAGAACCCACAGCTGGGAAGCAGTCCTGGTGAAAACGAAGCGAGATGTTCTTGATTCTTCCCTCAGCTGATGCTGTTTGATCGTCACATTGTCCTGGAAAAAACATCTTGCTACCTGAGCTGCACGAGAGATTCATTAAACTCATTCTGATGTTGGGAAATGCTGAGTTTCACATCCTTCAGGACTGGTTTCAGTTCATGACCAAAATTCCCCACAGAAAGACTCTCATTCCAGGACTTTAGTTTAACACGAGAGAGCAATAAATCAACTGAAACTCAGATCTACTCCAAATGATGAAAAAAACAACACTGAGCATGTCACTAAAGTGCATGCAGAATATGATTGTAGCTTCATCCACTGGATGTTTGAGCATTAAAATAAGAATCGATTTGAAAAGGTTGATTTGTCGTTTCTATTACATTAGTGTGAGTTTGGCGTCCCTCGTCTGTGCAACTTAATCATTTATGTTAAAGGAAACCAACATCCTTCCATTAGGACTTGAATGTAAGAATAGTGCAGACGCTCAAGCATTCAAATGCCTACAATTAATCTGGCGGTTCCCATGGGAATCGAACCCGTGAGCCTGGCGTTGCAAGCGCCACACTGCACCACTGAGCTGCAGTCAATGAGCACAAGTGCAACAGAGTCAAACATCCAGAAAAACACGACGATCACACGTCTGTCAGCACATCTAAACCTGTTATAATTAAACCACTCGTTTATTAAAGATGAATTCAGAAGGATGGATGATGGGCGCTTGGAACAAGTCGTTTGTGATTCCAATAAACACAGTGCGAGAGGATGTTAAAATGTATTTAACTTAAAAATAAATTGTATAAAACAAAAAATAAAAGGCAAAAGAAACAAGAAAAACATGAATAAAACAAAGACCTTCACCATCACAAGAATCATGCAAATGAATGAAAAATGGTCTAAAAATAGCTTAAAACAATCATAATCCACACACATGTGGGACAAACACAGAGAGCCTTCGGTGAGAATAATGCAGTAAGAAAGGAGTCTCTCAGGTCCTGATGAATAAAACGCTTCATATAGATAGATGTGAATGAGTGTAGAATTCACAGTTTGCCGCTGAAGTGGATGGTGTGAAGGAAAGTCCTGCTGATGGTGAACCCTGTAAACACCAGCACAACGGATGGAGGGAAGCGCTGGTGTTGGTGCGAAGGCAGTCAGTGCAATAGAGCCACGCCGGCGGATCTGAGGAAGCTCTGCAGAAGCAGCTCAGACGTCTCACGGCCGGTGAAACCTGTCACACACAGAGCATGAGCGGACTTACCAACTGTAGTCTGTTACTGATTACAGTAATCTACTGGATTACACGTATGTGACCCTGCAGCACAAAAGCAGTCAATATATCAAAACTTAATTTTTGATTAGTAATATGCATTGCTAAGAACTTCATTTGAACAACTTTAAAGATGATTTTCTCAATATTTAGATTTTTTTGCACCCTCAAGATTCCAGATTTTCAAATAGTTGTATCTCAGCCAAATATTGTCCTATCCTAACAAACAATACATCAATGGAAAGATTATTATGTATAAATCTCATTAATGACTGGTTTTGTCCAGGGTCACATATTAGTTAATGTATTCAGACTACTTTTAGATTACTTTAGAGTTTAGTTCGACATCATGAAGTGTATTAAACATTCAATTACACCTGGGTTTCCCAAATCAGGGATTGTGATGAAAAAGTAATAACTAATTAACTCATTTAAAAATAAAAATAAATGAAATGAAACACTTGAACAGTGAAAATAGAAATATTTCATTTATCTGCATGTCTCTTTAATATGAAGGTACTGATTGTATGCATCAGTTCAATATGCAGGTGTGAGACGAAGCTGCTTCACCTGGTCAGATGACGGCACACTCTCTCACTCACACTCTCTCTCTCACACTCTCTCTCTCACTCTCACTCACACTCTCACACTCACACTCACACTCTCACACTCACACTCACACACTCACACTCACACACTCACACTCACTCACTCTCACTCACTCTCTCACTCTCACTCACTCTCACACTCACACACTCTCACTCACACTCACACTCTCTCACTCACACTCTCTCTCTCACACTCTCTCACTCACACTCTCTCTCTCACACTCTCTCACTCACACTCTCTCTCTCACACTCTCTCACTCACACTCTCTCTCTCACACTCTCTCACTCACACTCTCTCTCTCACACTCTCTCACTCACACTCTCTCTCTCACACTCTCTCACTCACACTCTCTCTCTCACACTCTCTCACTCACACTCTCTCTCTCACACTCTCTCACTCACACTCTCTCTCTCACACTCTCTCACTCACACTCTCTCTCTCACACTCTCTCACTCACACTCTCTCTCTCACACTCTCTCACTCACACTCTCTCTCTCACACTCTCTCACTCACACTCTCTCTCTCACACTCTCTCACTCACACTCTCTCTCTCACACTCTCTCACTCACACTCTCTCTCTCACACTCTCTCACTCACACTCTCTCTCTCACACTCACACTCTCACTCTCACTCACACTCTCACTCTCACACTCTCACTCACTCACACTCTCACACTCTCACTTACACTCTCACACTCACTCACTCTCACACTCTCTCTCACACTCACACACTCTCTCACGCTCACATTCTCTCACTCACTCACACACTCACTCACACTCTCTCTCACACTCTCTCACACTCTCACTCACTCTCTCTCACTCACACACTCACACTCACACTCACTTACTCACTGAGCGCTTCAGGTTTTGTGCGAGAGCAAATTAAATCCGCGTGCAAGCGGGGAGATTCGCGCTCGAGCATTATATTAATGTGCTTTCGCGCTACAATAATGCGCTCTGACATTTGTCATTAAAATAACGCCATACACTCACACTTACACACACTCACTCACTCACACACTCTCACACACACACACACTCTCACACACTCACTCACTCACTCACCTTGCATGAGAGCCGGCGTCTGATCTCTCTCTTCTCCTCCATCTGCTCCTCCTCATTACGAGCTGCAGGTCAGAGGTCAAAGGTCAGAGGTGCTTTCACATCACACACATGCGGTGTTAAAGTCTGAATCGAGATCACTGCACTGTTTACTTCAGACATGTGAGGATCTGGTTTCATCCATGAGGAACAGACTGCATCATGGGAAGTGAACATTGGTGTGCAAGTGTCTCTCTGGGCTCTGGACTCACGTTTGAGGATGTTCCTCTGCTCCAGCTCTTCAGCCGTGGGTCTCTGGCTCAGTCTCCTGTTTAAAACACACAATTTATATTACAATATTTACAAACCATTCTTTCATGACCTACACTGCTATATTGTCTTTCCAACCTGTTTGCTTCCAAATCACATCAGAGAGACACGGCTGTGCAAGCCATCAAATGCCTTGTTTACTGTATATTTATGTGCTCAACGCATGGGACCAAATTAACAATTCTGTGCCATTTTGCAAATGAGGCCATTATCTAATTAAATATTCACTAATTTGCATACATTTCCAGAAGAGGTTAGTCTGAACGTTCAGGTTAATAATTCCTCTTTGATTTTGTTGTCATATTAGAGTTAAAGGTTTTTCCAGAGGGGATTCTGGATTTCTCTTTTTATCACTCCATAAATAAGAAAATACTGTCAAGAGACAGAAGACATTTTCACCATGTTTTTAGGAGTAAAATGTGGTATAAATTGGTGAGAATGAAATATAAACAAACCTTCAGAATATAGAGATTCTGAAGGTTTGAAGTATTTTTGATGTTTTCTTTCCACTAGTCTGAAAGAAGACTCTGTCTTCTGAGAAATTGAGCATCGCATTACAGCTGCAAACGTCTGGCTCCTCCGATAACCGCAGTAATGCAGTGTTTGTGTGACACACATGACAATCAGTTATTATACAACCTAAGGTGGTTTCAGTCACACTGTAATAATGACAGTCACTGATGTCATCAGCATACACAGGTTATTTCCTCGAATGTCTTTACTGCAGTATTTGACTCATCTCACGCTCAGGGGTGTGTGTGTGTGTGTGTGTGTGTGTGTGTGTGTGTGAGTGTGAGAGTGTGTGTGTACCGTGTGAGTTTGGTGCCGATGAGCTGTCTGGACTGCAGTCGCTCCTCATCCGTCTTCACAGGTAAGATGTTCTTCTCCTGCAGATCTCTCTGAGACGGTCTTGTGAGTTTGGTGCCGATGAGCTGTCTGGACTGCAGTCGCTCCTCATCCGTCTTCACAGGTAAGATGTTCTTCTCCTGCAGATCTCTCTGAGACGGTCTGTTACTCAGCTTCACCACCAGAGAGTCCTTCCTCAAGATCTTCAGGGCCAGTGCGTCTGAACACAGACACAGACACACGCACACGCAGACACAGACACAGACACGCACGCACACAGAGTGAGCCCTGACTGCCTCATTACAAAAGGACAAATCAATGAATCTGCCATAACCCACCAGCAAACACAAACGGTTTCAAGACTAACTTGTAAAGAGCGAATCGTCGTCATCGTCGTCCTCCTCCTGCTCTTCATCCTTATACATGCTGGGCAGGTCCTCGTAGTCAGACTCGTTGGGGATGTTCTCTTTATCATCGTGACAGTCGATCGCCACGGCCGGGAGAGGAGCGCTGTACTGACCCGCGTGAACCGCAGAGCTGCAGGAACACAACACACCAGCGGTCATGTGACAGCAGAGACTTCTGGGACAGATACTCGCTAGGATGATCTCAAAGCATCTGTGATACACACTTCACCGTACATCACACATCCACCAAACACTGAGACGTTAAAGCTGATGAAGAGCAGTGAATTAATCAGTGTTTTGAACAAATCGGTTGAGTGAATAATTCAATGACTCATTCATAGAGTCACTTGCCATCACCTTCTGGTGTATCCGTGTAACTGCAGAAAGAGTCTGCAATGTAAAATCCCTCCTCTAAAACACAGACAGACAGTCTATCTGAATACAGATGAATGCAATGCAGTGAAACCTGTTTCATCAGCACGATTAGACACTTATCGGCCAATCAGACTCCAGCACCTCAACTAAATGATAAGATATAAGCTACTCAGGCTCATTGGAAATACGTGCCTCTACCCATGTATCTGCAAAACTCAAAAAATGTACCAATACGTACAAATCGCTGCAGTTTCCAGTTGAAATGAACACTAGAAGCAGCAAAACTCACACAAAATCTGATTTACAGGGCCAGAGTTGATTAAGAAAGCCTCATTTTCACTCAATTCCTTGCACAATATTATGTTATGACCTCATCTATTTTAACATGCTGCGAGATTTGAAAACTGATACTTTTGGATATTAGTGTTACATATACAGCTTCCTATGTATGGGTTTTCTAACACAGCAGGTTTGCTCAGTAGTGTTGCACTTGTGAGGTGAAGCACTCCGGTATGAATCCCGCGAAACTAGCGTTCAACAAAATCCACATGGAAGTTAAAATGGCATGGTTGCATCAACAAATGCGTTTTTATGTCACTTTTGCATTTGTTAACACTATTGGGTAGGTTTAGGTGTAGTGGGAATGTTTTATTTCCAACACGTTAGAGCACATAGTCACGTATTGAATGTACATTTTAGTGCCACTCACTTTGAAACTTCCATGAAAGTGCAATAAGGCACGCAACATTTGTTTTGCAGAAGCGTCACCACAAGCACATATTTTCAGTGAGCCTGGGTTGAATATAAGAGAGTAGGGCTGATTAACACATATATAGTCTATGATAATACTGTAGTTGCCGTTTTAATGATGGGGAAGCTGATATTGAATATGTCACTCGCTTTGCAAAAAGAAAAAAAACTTTGACAGTATGTTTATATCATATGATATAGTTTTTACTGATTATCAGCACAATATTCAAATGTGAGTTCAATAAACAAGTACTTAACATTAGGTAACTTTTTTACATTTTTAACACAATATTCTCTGTCTTTGCTCAATTTCACCAAGAAAATAATGTCCACTGTGTGAGCAGTGAAACTGTGTTCATTACTGGATGAATCAGTGTTTTGGAACGAATCATTTGAATCAGTTGAATGACTGACTGAATGACTCACTAATTAAGACCACCTACTGGTGCTTTTAGTTTAATGTTTAAAGCATTTAATTTTTAAAAATGTTATATTTCTAAACTCAGATTTTTATATCGTTATTTATGCAATTGCAGCCGCAGTGTAAATGCATTCATGTCACCTCTGAGCTGCATTAAACAGTCAGTGTAAACACATGGAAATGCTGCTTCAGATGCAGCTTCTGTAAAATGAGAGCGTGCGAGTTTGACAGCTGCAGTACTGGGTCAGATGGACTTTATCTAGCATCCGCAGCGGCTGGCAGTCAATCAGTGAGTGCTGGTTAACTGGGCCATGGAGTCTGTGGTGGGTAGTAAGCTGGGTCAGAACCTCACTCAGAGATCGCCGTCACACAAGGGATACAACTAATGGTTATTTTGATAATCGAGTCGGCTGTCGATTACTTTCTTTCCATGTTTTCACAGGTATACAGTAGGGGGCGCTGTTACGGACCTTTTAAAAGAGTACAGCATCTCTGCATCCGCAGCTAACATGATCATCAAACATTCAACAGCATATAAATCAAAACTAATGTTACTGAATAAAATAATAAACGCACGACACTATGGGTGTGTTGATGGACTTCATCTACTCGAAAATCTGTTTTGATAATGATTCTGAATCTGATCCGGATGTAATTTTCTCAGCTTTTTGTTTGATGTTTTTTTTTGGGGGGGGGCAAAGAAGATTTTTTTTTAAATGCTGACGCTTTTTGGCAATTTTTAAAACAACGCTGACGGGTTAAATAATTTAATCCATACTAAAAATGTTATTCTTCACCCTGCCCAATGTTGTCCTCCAAACAATGTGTAATTTGAAGCCTATGAAAACTAATCTAGTGAATATATCTATGTAGGCTCTGCTATACATTGTGTAAAAAAATTGTTAAATTATATTCTAAAACAAAAAAACAACTGCTTGCTTACCATTTTACAGTAAATTAAAAATGATAATAAAACACACAAGCACAGACTTGATGTTACTGTTTAACTAACGGTTACTAACTTTACTGTTAGCGTTTCCATAAAAATACAATCACAAATGTAGAATTTTAAACCTGTTTAAAATTAGAATTATTGCGTTAAAACATAAATCATTCTCAAGCACTTTCCCCGCAGCAGCTTCTCTGTGTCCTCTGCTGTTCAAAGGTTTGGGATCAGAACGATTTTTACTGTTTTTTAAAGAAGTTTCTTCTGCTCATCAAGGCTGCGTTTATTTGATCAAAAATACATTTAAAAAAATCTAATATTGTGAAATATTATGATGTAAAAGAAAATTTTTCTATTTTAATATACTATTAAACTGTAATGTATTTCTGTGATGCGCAGCTGTATTTTCAGTTTTTAATTTATCAAAGAATCCTGAAAAAAGTCTCACAGGTTCCAAAAAAATATTAAGCAGCAACAGTTTCTAACATTGATAATAAATCAGCATATTAGAATGATTTCTGAAGAGACAGAGACACACACAGACACACACAGATACAGACACAGACACACACACAGCACATCAGCAAAAGTACCCACAATCCTCTGAGCATCAACATCACGCTCGTGAAGATCACACTGCAGTGTATGGACAAGATTACATTCACATGACGACAGCATTCATGTGTCTGAGTGAACCAGAGGAAGCGTCTTCACCATTAAATCAGCTTTTATTACCGTTAACTAAAACCATGAAAGAACATTTTCATTCACTGAAAAATAAGTTAAAACTGAAATGAAATAAAATATTTAAAAAACTAATAAAAGTAACAAAAAAAACAGAAATTAAAACAGAAAATATAAAAATAAAAGCTTATTCAAAATATTAACAAAAACTATAATAGCATATCAATGACACTGATTTAAATATGTAATTGTTTCAAAATAATCACGGCATACATCTATTTATCCTAAACTTTTCTATTTTAATTCACATGTTGTATGACAGTAAATCTAAGACATTTTAAAACCCAAATTAAGAAAAAGGAATTAAAGAATGGAGAATACAGTTTAGAAAATAAAAATAGTTCATAGCTTGAATATTTCTGCTTCCAAACACTAGAATATGGAAATAACTGAACCTTCACTGCAGAAAAGTGTTGTTCTTCCTCACTATTTGTGGCTTGTTTTCCAATGTTACTCCCAATTTTATTTTGTGAAACAAATAAACAAATATCATAGTTTGTCACTTGAAAATGAATGAAAGTCTTATTGGTTTAGAGCAACAATAGGGTAAATTAATAATTTTTTTGGTTTGCAAAGACTTTTTGCTTCAAATCAAAGTGTTTGATGTTGTAAACAATCAGAGCTGTTGGCGGATTCATGACTCACTCGTTACTCAATAACGTTTGAAAATCTTCATGGAGAAATGCTCTTTATCATGACATTATGATTGGTCAGTCAGGAGTAGGTCTGTTTCTCACCTGTGCTGTGATTGGTCAGTCTGGAGCAGGTCTGTTTCTCACCTGTGCTGTGATTGGTCAGTCTGGAGCAGGTCTGTTTCTCACCTGTGCTGTGATTGGTCAGTCTGGAGCAGGTCTGTTTCTCACCTGTGCTGTGATTGGTCAGTCTGGAGTAGGTCTGTTTCTCACCTGTGCTGTGATTGGTCAGTCTGGAGCAGGTCTGTTTCTCACCTGTGCTGTGATTGGTCAGTCTGGAGAAGGGTTTGGGCGGCAGGGCGGGAGGCTGTTTGTGGATGAGCTGAGGTTTGGCGGGCGGCTCCTGAAGGTCACTGGGGAAGGTGACGGTTTTCTTGGGAGGAAGCGTGAGCGACTTGAGCGTGTTGTCCTGAGCACATACGCCTCCATCCAGAGACACGCGGAAGTCAAGGGCGGCTGAGAGAACAAAGCATCAGGAACACATGAGGAACATCATCACTCCCATGAGCCTCTACTGTCCTGCGAACTCTGAGAAGAAAGAGAGCCGGACGCAGCAGAACAAAGCACATTATTCAGCTCATGATGCGCTTCGTTATCTAAGCCCAACTCATTAAAAACAGCCGTTAGCTAAAGCAGCGCTTTCATGTGCTTTAATTATCTTGACACACACAACATCTGAATCCAGAGCCTCACACGTGACTGAGCTGACGGTAAAACACTAAAAATAGTGTTAGAATAATGATCCTCACACACACACACACTCACACTCTCACACACACACTGGTCAGCTATCCTTGTGGGGACTCTCCATAGGCGTAATGTTTTTTCTACTGTACAGACCGTATATTCTGTTGCCCTACACCAACCCTACCCCTACACCTACCCCTCACAGGAAACTTTCTGCATTTTTAGATTTTCAAAAAACTTCATTCTGTATGATTTATAAGCTTTTGTACCCGTGGGGACCACAATTTAGGTCCCCACCGTGACACGAGTCCCCATGAGTCTGTGTGTAGTCAGGTTTAAGTCCCCACCAGGATATATAAACCAGTACACACACACACTCACTGACCGGTGCTCTGTCTGTCCTCCGCGGTCCGCTCACAGTCTGAGAGCAGTCCGTTCTGCATCCGGCCCGCCGGCGTCACAGCCGTGATTCTGGAGTCTGAGCCAGAACAAACACACATCAATCAGCCGCACTTCTGCAAGATTAGGATGATTCCTGAGGAGCACTTACAGTGTTAGCAGGATTCACATCACATCAACAAACACACATCATTTAGATATAAAAGCTCATATTCTACCCTGATTTTAACCTTTTATTTTGAACAGTCGGTTTAATACGGAAGCCCATTTCTGCCACTGGATAAGAACAAAAATAAATTTAATAATTTAACATTTAATCTCACAATTCAGACTTTTTTTCCTCTCAAATTTGTGAAAATGTGTCAGAATTATGAGATAAAAACTCACAATTTCAAGTTTACAGCTCAAAATTCTGTGTTCTTTTCCTCTGAATTCTGAGTTTATATTTTAGAATTCTGTTTTTTTCTGAATTAATTTATATTTTAGAATTGAGTTTTTTCTCTGAATTCTGAGTTTTTATCTTTATTGTAATCGCCCACTGCTGTGATTGGCTAACATCTTTGCATATCAAATAAGTATTACACGTGGAACTCTTTTGAAAATGTTTACTACATCTTTACTATTTCAGCTGCTGAGATGAAGTCGTGGTGAAGAGCGTTGACTGTGTGTTATATTCAGATCTGCTCTCACAAACACACTGATCTCACCACTGCAGCTCATCTCTGCTCTCTCACGAAAAATTAATATTCATATAAAATTGTTAAATTAATAAAGAATATTATGTTTGATAACTGTAGTCTTATGATTATTAAGTTACAAATGAACATGAGAGCTGAAGTGTTAATATTCAAAGTTCTCGTCATCTGTGGCATGAGTCAGGAGTCAGTAGACTTGGCTGTTTTAATGTTCAGTGTTCAATAGTGTGATGTGAGTGCATTTATAAAGCGGAGAGTTCCGGTGCTTGATTCTGATTGGCTGAGCCGCGTTCGAAGCTGTTGTAAATGACTCTACAAAGTAACATACACCTTTGTTTACGTTTGTGTGTTGCTCGGCAACCACTTTGTAGCAACCACAACTGTTTCTGAGGAGCTACATTGTTTGGTGGAAGAATACTGTTTTTATTAATATCATTACACTTTATTTGCTCCGTTTTATTGTGTGATATGTATATGGAATAACTGTTTTATAAAAGCAATAAGCCCCGGGAAGCCATGGTTTACAGTGAATTTATAACAGCTAAGGGGGTTTAACGCCGCTTCACGTCATACCTAACAACGCCACTTAGCTGTTATAAACTCACTGTAAACCACGGCTTCACGGGGATTATTGCTTTATTTTGTACCGCATGTATTTGATTTATTTCATGTAAGATATGAAACGAATGAGTGCTGCTGTCGGTTAAAGGGTTTGTGTTTCGCCAAGCTGCTATCAGACACTGAAAGTGAAGTGTGCTCCAGTGAACACACGGCGTGAAGGTCAGAGGTCACGAGAACCTCTCTCAAAGATCTCCTTCAGCACTCCTCTCTTGATCAGCTCCTCTCGGCTCTGACGCACCGACATCTTCCTCTCCAGAGCTGAAAACACACACAAACATGAGATGAAGAACATCTGGAGATCTTCAAACAAGACTTCATATGTTCATTTTGCTTCTCCAGTAAATGTGCCGTGATTTAAGGACGTTTAGATATTTAGACTGGAAAACAAGACTGCAGTGCATGCAACATTTAATGCCATGACTTTATGAATTCAAGACCTTTTAAGTCCAGCAGAAAGCTTATGTGTGTCTCTGTAACATCACGCAGACTGGGATTACTGAATATTCACATATTCCAATTGATTATCACAATGCATTAACTTACATACTTGATTTAGTATTTTACATTCATGGTATGCTTATCATTTTACCCCATTTTCAGTTTTGTGCCATAACAACTAAATGTGCAAATGTTCTCATTTATTCCTCCTAATATATCTGAATGAACATCATCATCTTCATCATCTTCATCATGAAACTCACGTCTAAGTGTTTTATGAAGGCTTCTGCTTTCTAAAGGTCAGTCGAGCTGAACCCAGAACACTCCCTCAACTGAGATCCTCACAATCAATAAATATGCATGCATGTACTTGTAAATTACAAAAACAAGTTTTCATTCCCCACTGACTGATATTTGCTCTTCTTTGAAGCATAAACTCACTCGATTTCATTTGATTGCGCAGAAAACTAGACTTCCTGTCTTTATTTTGCATCTCAAGTAAGTGTGTCTTGATTTAAGGATGGTTAGATATTTGCACTAGAAAACAGGACAACATACTCAGGGAGATATTCATGTTTTGCAGTGCATGCAACATATAATGCCACAATTTTATGAATTTAAGTCTTTCTGCTCAAAATGACCTTTTTAGGCTTAATTTATGGAAGGGCAAATTAAGACTTGAGGCCGACAGAAACCCTGCAGATTCTCTGCTCTATCATGCACACTGCTTTCTGAGACTAATCAAATATATTTGTTGTTTTTGGCAGATGCAGCATTATGTTCCTACTGAGCCTTTAAGGCAGGAGACTTTAATACAACCCGATCTTTTGTATGTTTATGACACATTATATGAAATTTCATTATAGCTCAAACAGTAGGTCACAGCACTAGCAACACCAAGGTCATGGGTTTGATTCCCAGAGTATGCATGAACTAAACCAGGGGTGTCCAAACTACGGCCCACGGGCCAAATGCGGCCCGTGGATGAATTTTAAGCGGCCCGCAGCTGTCTTAATAGTCTATGTTATATATGGCCCGCCAAGCATCATTTACAAAATAGGCCTATGCAGTTTCAAAATGTCAACACAAGATGGCAGCACTACATTTTAGACCAGATGTAGCAGTAAAACGCGAGTGATATCAATTTGATAACTCATATGCGCTCTCATTTCTTAGGAAAAGTTTGGACACCCCTGAACTAAACTAATGGGAATGCAATGCAAGTTGCTTTGGATAGAAGCGTCTGCCAAATGCATCAATCTAAATGTACACTACCAGTCAAGAGTTTTTGAATGTTTTTAAACAATTCTCTTCTGCTCACTAAGCATGCATTTATTTGATCCAAAATACAGCAAAAGCAGTAATATAGTCTTCAGTGTCACATGATCTTCAGAAATCATTCTAATATGCTGATTTGCTGCTCAAGAAACATTTCTGATTATTACTATTATTATCAATTTTTAAAACAGTTGAGTACATTTTTTCAGGATTCTTCGATGAATAGAAAGATCCAAAGATCTGCATTTATCTGAAATAAAAAGCTTTTGTATTCAAAATTGTACTGTTTCTCCTGTATTTTGGATCAAATAAATGCAGGCCTGGTGAGCAGAAGAGACTTCTTAAAAAAAAAAAAAAAAAACTTAAAAATCTTTGATGTGTGCATTTTATGTATTTTTGTTACTATATGGAATAAATGTAACAGAAACATGCATTTACCGGTCGACCTCTGCTTGAACGTCTCGCTCTGCTTCTTCCTCCACTTCCAGGGTTTGAAGAGGCGTCCCAGAGAGGCGAGCCTGCTCCTGCAGTGTGATCCGGACACCAGGGTCTCGGCGTGAACGGAGGCCAGGTTCTCCAGCTCCTCTGCTGCAGAGCAACACAGACTCAAGGTGATGCACAGCAACAAGCAGCTTCACACAGTTTCTGCCGCCTGTGCATTATTTCTCAGACGGCACATTTTGTGCCATTTCTGCGCCTACTGCTGAAACTGCAGCACACAGAAGTAGGTCAAATACAGTCCCCGCTGACACACATCACACACACCTCCACTACAGCAGACCATCAGCTCCAGCTGAACACACCACACTCGGGTCAGGAGAACACACAAGGACACACTGTGACGAGCACGTGCCGATCACATGCATTCACAGCGTATTTATAGCTCCATCCTAATCATATTAACACGTGTGACGCACATTAATCAAAGAGGAATTTAATGAAGAGGATTAAACCAGCGGATTACTATGACTGCACGTCTGCTGATGGTCCGACTGTATGATCTACACTGACGGAGCTCAACAGCACACTGCAAAACTGCAGCCTTACAGTCAGTGAAGCCCAAAACACACACCAGTCATCCATCTTAATCATGCCCTTTGAAATATGAAAACAGAAAGTTATGAGCCTTTAGAAGCTGCTCACATGCTGCAGTTTCACCTCAAAATTCATCAAGATACATGGTTTGGAGATGTGTGCTTTAAAGTTGAACTGTTTGATGGCAACACACACACACAACACACACACACAATACACACTCACAACACAAAGATGTCCATCTCAAACTCCTGTTCACATGATCGCTGTTGTTGGAAAACACAAATTGTCAAAATTAACTTGCTTTGTTGCCGTGGATCACTGTATGTATGAACGAACTAATGTTTTAATAAATTAATACGTAAAAACCTGTTCTACCCATGTTTTTAAATTGACATTGGCTTAAATATGCAACACTCATGGCGTCAGATGCTGAAAAAACTTGATTTTCCCTCAGTTAACCCTTCCCTAAACTAACTTTACAGTCTGCATGAACTAGAAGATGTGACTGACTTTACTACAGTACTGTGATGTACTTCTGAGCAAACTTTCAGATTTTGACTTAAAGCTTACAAAAAAAACTAGTTTTTAATTGTTTTAATTGAATTAATGGTTCACAACAAGACCAGTATTGTGTGTTAATCAACACAGCCAAAACACCTAGCTAAAGACATCTGTGTGACCATTTATTTTGCAACACAGAAGTAAGCTATTTTCCCTGAATGTGAGTGACTTCTGATCGATTAACAAAAATAACTAAAAAAAAAAAATAACAGTGCAGTAAAAATTAAAACTATTTGCACTACAAACTAGTATGCTTATAATTTACAATAATAAACCAAAAAAAGTATACACAAATATAGCAAAAACAGAACCGCAAACGAATCCCTTGGGCACGTCACTTCCTGCAGCGTTCACACAGCACAGAATCAGAAGCTCCAGAGTCAGACCCGTTTTTAAAAACCCAACTATTTGAACTTGACGCACCTTATTATAAACGCAACGCTCATGGCGCTTACGCGACGCACACGCGTCGGTCACATGTGTAGCCTACATTAGGCCAATCATTAAGAACAGTAACGCGTCCAGGGTTTAACGCGACGCTACGGCCAAAGACGCACAAGAACATACCGTTGTAAACCAAAGAATTAAACGAGAGTGAACAGCTCTCTGTCGCGTCGCGTCGCTGTGTTTGAAGCGCAATGAACGCGCTGTTTACTCACCGTGCTGCGCGTGGCTGCCGCGGCTGCAGTTGCTGCATATGTGTTTGATCTCTTTGCCGATGTGGCAGTGGATCAAGAAGGGCATGTTGTTGTGATGCTGCTGCTGCTGCGGATTCTTCTCCTTCCTGTAATTCAGAGACATCATCCTGATCAGGCTGAAGCCCTTGTTCTTCGGCGTCTCCATCGCGTTCCCCGCGGGTGCGTGACTGCCCCAGATGCCGTGCATGACTGTGTGATCCGCCGAAGACATGATGAGGATGATGACGATGAACGCGCTCTCAGTCTCGAGCTCAGATGAGATGCGCAGTGAACGCCGGTCCTTACGCCTCCTGTGGGCCACACACTGGAACTGCAGCTCAGGGCCGTGTCTCAAATCCCAGCGAGCTGCCTGTCTGCACAGCAGTTCTGAGCCCCAAACATGCCCAAAACGCGGTGTATGACTGCAGCTCACTAGGTTTAATGCACAGCTAATGAAACACTACCGTGATACACACACACACACACACACACACACACACACACACACGACATGTTACTGGATTATATTGAAGCTACTGTGATGTTTGCCTGCACTCAAATACACAAACGTGTTCAGCATACTAACATAGCAGTCCCGCTATTTCCGCAGCATGTGAATTTTCAGTATGCATGGAATATATTTGCTGAAATGTGCAGTACACTATGTGCACTACTGTATCCCACAGTGCAACGTACTTGACTTGACCTTCTATTTCCAGTGTGACAACTGAGCTGGAAGTGTAGCACCTGTGATTATTTTAACATCTTTTTTGACTCAGACCGCCAAAAGTGAAGATGCTTTACACAAAACTGGATAAAAATTGTAAATAATCTGATCTAAATAATCTAACATTTCTGTTATAATCTCATGTGACAACAATGTTGCATACTACTTTGAAGCATTTGTAAGTGTTTGAAGCGTTTATTGATGCGTACTGCATACTGCCTCCACCCTGCTGAAAAAAAAAACAGACATTATCACAAAATTTGTAATGGATTCACTGGTTATGATGGGAATTGTACTGGTTTTAATGGAAACTGTAATGGACCCTGTGGGTCTCTGCTGGTAATTGGTCGCCTTCTATTGGTGGCTTGTTAAAACCAATAAATCCTAATGGAATATGTCCCAAAACACACTACTGAAAACCATATTTTAAATGGTTTTAATGGTTAAAAGTTGATGGTTTGTTATTGCATTTGTAGTGGAAACCATTAGAATTTCTGTGATGGTTTCTATAGTTTTTTTCAGCAGGGCAAATAGTGGTATTCTAACATTTCAAATGGTAGTATGCTACATTAGTATGCTACATACAGTTGTTGCGACTTGACCTCCTGTTTAATTTGTTTGGTAGTGTTATCATAAATAAAAATGTAATTTATGTAAAATGTCAATTTCTGAAATGCAGACATTTAAGACATCTAAATTGTAGTGTTGGCCAAATCCTTTATAAAATCTATCCGGTTAACTCCTCCATTTCTAAATACTGCTTTCCGATCCGGACGAGTTGGAATACCGAATCCACCAATAAACAGATCGCTGTCCAAGTCCTGCTCCGTAAGCCAAGACGCTGTGAATGCCACGACGCAGCTGTCTCTATATTCCCGGAGGAAGTGTTCCGTTTTATTCACAAATCTAAATCTACTACTTGTCGTTTGGATCCTATTCCAACGCATTTGGTTAAAGCCTGTTTACCTTCTCTCTCTTCTTTAATTAGTAATATCATACACTCTTCGCTTGTTTCTGGTATTGTTCCATCTGTACTCAAAACTGCTGTGATAACTCCTATACCTAGGAAACCGGGGGCTGATTCTAGTAACTTTGATAATTTGCGCCCCATCTCAAATCTATCGTTTCTCTCTAAAATATTGGAAAGGGTTGTTGCTGCACAGGTTCAGGATCATCTTTTGGATAATAGCTTATATGAGCAATTCCAATCAGGTTTCCGTCCACTTGAGACTGCATTAGTTAAGATTTCCAATGACTTGTTGTCTGCTGCTGATTCAGGACTTCTATGTATACTTATCTTGCTAGATCTGAGTGCAGCATTTGACACTATTTCGCACAGTATTTAGTTGGACAGATTGGAGTCTATTGGAATTATGGGTACTGCTCTGACCTGGTTTCAATCTTATTTAACGGGTCACACTCAATTTGTGCAGTTTACATCAAAGCCTTCATACCTTACTACTGGGGTTCCCCAGGGCTCAGTTCTCGGACCTATTTTATTTATTATTCATTTATTATAGAAGTTGGGTATTCAGTTTCACTGCTATGCCGATGACACCCAACTTTACCTGTCCTCCAAACCTACCTCTACGTTTCCTCTGTCTATCCTCTCAGACTGTGCAGCTGAGATTAAAGAGTGGTTCACATCGAATCTTCTGAAACTAAATAGTAGTAAAACTGAAATTCCCCTAGTTGGCTCAAAAACCAATCTGGCTAAGTCTAATTGTTCTTCAGTAAATATTGATAATTTTCCAGTGCCTGTCTCCAAACAGGTTAAAAGTTTGGGTGTCATCTTTGATAGTACATTGTCATTCGAAGCACATATAAACAGTGTCATTCGATCTGCATATTTCCATATACGTAACATTAATCGACTTCGTTCTGCTCTCTCAGTAAGGAGCACAGCGATTCTTGTTCATGCTTTAGTCACTTCTCGAATTGATTATTGTAATGCTCTCTTTTATGGTCTACCTTCAAAACTTCTTTACAAACGTCAGTTAGTACAGAATTCAAGATAGTACAGAAATCAATATGGACGTGAGCGGTGGCTACGATCAAATCTCATGTCAGGTCTCAGCTCGTGTATGCAAGTTTTTGAGTTAGCTGAACTTGCATACAGCATAGTAAAGCCCAATCCTAATTCTATTTTAGACCCCTTCACCTACCCCTTCCCCTTGTCCCTAGAAACACACCGTTTGAACTGTCTCTTCTTTAGTGTAGAAACACATCATGATTCTCTGAGCGATTCATCTGTACTCCAGTGTGACGTCATGTCTTGTGTAACGACGTCTCTGCTCTCTGTCAACACAGATGCATTAGCCATAGTCATTCAAAAAGAAGAGCTGGACTCTCACCCCGAGCACACAGATGATTCTTAAGGTCTTTACTGTTGCACTCAGTACTGAGCTTTATGATGAATTAGATATAGTGCATGGCCTTGGGAGTAGATGAAGACATAAGGCTGATCTGACTTTTCTCTTCATGGCGTTCAGCAGGAACAAAGCCACCAGAAGTCATTTGTGTTCAGTGACAATGGAGAAAGCATGAGAGACAGGCAGTGAGCACTGCTGATGTGATTTACATTTATGCATTTAGCAGACTGTTTGATCCAAAGCGACTTACAATAGAGGAGCGTGAGCAATTTGGCTCAGAGCCAGTAATATTCCTAATGCATGCCATGTTTATTAGATTGCTAGATTAGGAAACAAGCAAGAGCAGGGATTCAGAGAAGAGAAACCGTTTTTGAGCAAGTGCATTGGTTTAAGGGTATGCAGTGGTGATGTGCTTGAGAAAAAGTGTCTTCAGCTGCTTCTTGAGAGATGGTCAGAGCAGATCGGGTGGAGGTTAGAAGCTCACTCCAGCAGAGAGGAGCAGAGAGAGTGAAGGGTCTGGAAAGCATCTTTGTTTCTCGTGTGAAGGAACAAGACATCGCTCATTCAGTGACCTGAGCTGCAGCAGCGAGTATATACTTGGAGGAGCTGTTCCAGCAGCAGCAGCCATGAAAACCAATGTCAAAGCCTTCAATTCAAACTTCAACAAAATCATGTGAAAATTTGGACTTTGTTTTAGGGGTTCAAAACAACTTTCTGGAAGAGTCCCAAAACTCAAGACCTCAAGTACAGAGGACCTGTGATGTGTTGTACCTGCATGTGTTGTTGATGACATTACGGGCGGACGACGTATGGCAGGGTTACCCAGGGCTACTTTTAAACTGCTGTTGCGGGTTATTTTTATTACGGGTTAAAGGTTGGACATATTGCATAAATTATATTTGACTGAAATGCTTGTATTAAAAATATTTTACTTTACTCAATTTATACTCAAGTGATGATGAAGCTGTGCTGCTGATGAGACGGAGTGAGGATGCTGTGATGGAGAGGCACTGCTAGAGTTGCCGTCTCTATGGTAACAGACTGACGGTCTCTGCAGGACTGTTGCTAGTGAATTAAAAAACAAAGAATCTTATGTCATCCGCACAAGTATTTTCCATCCATTAAAAGCTTATTAGGCATACCTTGAATTGTTTGTAATTGTACATTTTTTTAAAAGTTAGGGTTAGTTAGGGTCAGTGTTGGGAGTAACGCATTACAAAAGTAATAATATTACAGTAGTATATTACTTTTTGCTGTAACGCAGTAATATAACGCATTACTAATACAATTTGGGTAATATTATTACTCGGGGTTAGGGTTGAATTTCACCATAAGTTTTTGTTAAAGGGATAGTTCACCCAAAAATTACAATTTTGTCATCATTTACTCACACTCATGTTGTTCCAAACCTGTATGAGTTTCAGTCTTCTGTGGAATGTAAAAGAAGATATTTTGAAGATAACCAAACAGTTGATGGTAGCCATTGACTTACACACACACACTCACACACACACTCACACTCACACACACACACACACACACACACACACACACGCTTTAATTGGATATTAAAGTGGGGCGATAGAGAAATCCTCTCATTAATTTGTGCCATGCGGAGTGATGTCATTATAATCTGTGCAGAAGCTGGTTTCCAGCCTCACGCTGCTGTAGATGTGAGATCCGGTGTACCGACGAAACATGCTACCTATCAGATTGTGCTACCAAAAATATATTTGCATTGTTTTAAGGGTAAGTTTAAGGTAGGGGTAGGTATGGACCCTGGATCCTCAAAGCACATGAATAAGATGCTGATAGGTAGCATTTTTCGCTATTGATTTGTGCTACCTATCTTTTTAATGGGAGGTAGCACAATCTGAGCGGGTAGCACAAATCGTCAGAACACCGGCTCGCTGCACATTACATGTCACATCGCTCTCTTCTGCATTTACGGCTCATGCCAAAATTCATTCCTCATATTCCTCTATGGCACATGTCATATTCTCTTTCCATCTTGCTATTCAGAAAACAAGTTGCCAATGGAACGGCCATGAGATTAATAATAGAGTGTTTTGAAGCTGCACAACTGTTTTTCCTCACACATGCTCCTCAAACTGCTCTATTAAACACACTTCATCCTCACACAGTTCACACAGTTTTACAGTAAATTGAGAGAATAATCAACAATGTACTACAATGAGAATTCACAATGAGTTCATCTCAAACTATACTTACTGCAGTCAAACTAAACATTTTAATGTCTCAGATTACTGTTGCTAGTGAGAATGTCTGAAAGCTAAAAAGACCCAGTGTGATGAGAAACGCTCTTACAGCTAACAGGGAACACCTTCAGACTAACGTTCTGGCAAAGTTATGAGCAAATATTCTTCCACTAACGTTACTAGAACGTCCTTTCAAAGTTAGGCTACCTGGTCTTTAATAATGTTTTCAAAACATTAGCACAAAAACACTATTTATACATTGTTTATGGAATGTTTGACTGAAACATTTTAGTAGAACTTTTGTTGAACTTATGATGGTTCAGGGAAGATTTAAAAGTAACATTCCCATAATGTTTCTTAAATATTAAAATGGAACGTTCACCCAAAAATGAAAATTCTGTCATCATTTACTCTGTGTCATGTTGTTTCAAACCTGTGTGAGTTTCTTTCTTCTGTTTAACAAAAAAGAAAATACGTCCCCTTTGATGTCCTTAGTATCCCCCCCCATACTACAGAAGTCAATGAGGACCAGCAGCGGCTTGAAGAAAGAAACTCATACAGATTTGGAACAACGTGAGAGTAAGTAAATGATGACAGGGAACGTTCTCAGAACATTCTGGCAAGGTTCTCTCAAAGTTATTCAAACGTTCTTCCAGTACCATTTCTACAACCTTCATTCAGAGTTATCTGGCTCGTGCAACTTCTTCCCTGAAATGTTTTAGTTTGTTTAATGTAAATGTATCTACTTGTTTCTTAACGTTCAGCGATCATTCAAAACTAAAGTTCTTACAATATTTGCAAAATTATAGAATGGAATGTTCGCTTAATTGTATATAGCAAAAACAAATGAGAAATACCACTTTCGTAACTTAACCGGAACATTAGCAAAACGTTCTTAGAACACATTTTTGTTAATAGCTGGGCTGAAATGAGTAAATCATAACCTTGCAGTTTCTAGTTGTGTTGAGAGCAGATTTCTGTGCTTTAGGTTCTTATTGTGTTCATGATTAATGCACATCTGTGATGACAGAACAGTATTATGATGCAGTAATGGCGCTGTCTGAGCCCGTGTGAGACCAGAGCGTGTGTAACTACAGTCAGCACACTCACACACACTCACACGCTCACACACACACACACACACACTCATACACACACACACACACACACACACAGACACTCACTCACA